>NW_013562959.1:0-35639 GCF_000968595.1 Rasamsonia emersonii CBS 393.64 | reverse complement strand
ACGACTGGGTTCGAGGTTCATTTGAGGAGAAGTAAGTTTCCATACACTGAGAATGGCTTTCTGTTTTTGCATTCGCTAATGTTCGTCTGACAGGAAAATACCTTCTTGCGCTTAAATGCCTCCTTGCCGCCCATGCCATTGATTCTTCGGATCCCACATTGCATGTTCAGCTTCTTCGCTTCCGACAAGCTCTCGACAGTCTGCAAGAACCGCTCCCCGCGAAGATCTCGGAGATCGTCTCCAGCGAGTTTGAAGCATTACTTCCCAAGTCCCAGCCACTTGATGAGTGGAACGATTCATTCTTGGCTTCTCACAAGACCAGCGTGGCACATGTCCAAGCTGCGCTTACCGCGCGACTGCTTCTCAGCCCCGACTCCAAATCGCAGTGTGAGCAAGACCTCCTCTCCACTCTCGACATGGAAGATGCCTCGTTAGACAAAGCCATTGCAGGTCTCGACTTGCTCAACGAGTGGAGGAGCAGTTCGGCTGCCAAACAAGCCTACATTGAGAAGGCCCACCAGAAGTGGAGTCAAGCGTCAGCATTCCAGCCAAAATAACGAAATAGCCTTGCCTCCTCTTCCTCTGCAAATGATAGGGTTGGTCTGGGGAAATATAACTAGCATATTGTCCACCTTTTCCCGGGTGTTGCTCGGGAGTGCACATGATGTTGGGCCATGGATGGTGCGAGATAGGGTTTCACTTTCTCTCAAGTGCCGTTCTTTTTCCTTCTCACCCGCTGTGCGAACTACCTCGGGGTGTCAGGTGTGACCCCTTTTGATGTGAACTATATGGAAAAAAGTTCCTATATGACAGTTGAATGTTCTGCTGCTCGTGGGTTATCATAGAAGGTAGGTTGGGTGTGTGGGTCTGGGTGTGTGTGTCCTATCCCATCCCGTCATGTGTACCAGAGAATGAATGAGATATACGAAAGACACAATTGGCATTTCCAAAGGCTTTTCTTCTTTTTTTTTGTATCGAATCTATGGAAGTCTATAGTTACACTCATCTATCTATCCATCAATCCACTTAGGTACCTACCTACTAACCTATTGTAGATATCCACTAGGCAGCGTACAGTACATGCGTACATGCGAAAAAAGACTAACCGACATTATAATATACAGGTAGACAGACATAAAGTTTCAATAATAGTTAGTAGGAGAGGAGGGAGGAGGGAGGGAGGAGGTGAGGAATGGAGTGGATAATTCTCTTCATTCCCCATCCTCATTGTCGAGGTTGCCGATGATAGGCTTCCTCTTCGCCTGCTCTTCATCTTCACCGTAGCCGTACTCGATCCACAGGCGCTTCCAGAGAGGAACGTGTTTGGGTCGCTCCCCTTGGCCCAGGATCCATTCCTTGCCTTCGGCGATTCGCTCCGCGCGCGCCTCTTCCTCCGGAGGCAGGACGTAGCGACGCATTCGGGAGGCGATGCGCGGGTCGAGAACGACGTCGTCGAGCCATTCTCGTTCTTGCCTTTGCTGCTCCTGGTTGTTGCTGTTCTTGTTGTTCTTGTCCTCTTCGCTCTTTTTCGCGGCTTTGCGGACGGATTTGTGCCACTCTTCTTCTTCGTGTTCGAGGGCGGTTTGTTGCTCGTATGCCCGTGCGGATGGGCTGGAAGAGAGGTCGGAAGAGACAGGTTGCGATGAGAAGCCGTCCGTAGTAGCACCGAGCTCGGAGTCAGTGCTGTAAGAACCGTCTTGATACGGTCGGGTGGAGGCGGCGAGGACAACGGCGGCCACCTCTCGTCCCACGCTGTCTGCGAGATAGCGCTGCGTAAGGAAGCGGTAGATGCGGATTGGAGTGTTTAGAAATCCAAGAATGTGCGGGAAAGGAATCGGCGAGGAGGCTTCAAAAGTGGACGGGATGGTGGCAGGGAGACTTCGGGAGGAATATTCGGCCGGCGAGATGTACGCGGGAGTGGGACCCTTTGGTTTGGACGCTTCTTCTGACTTTTTCTCTTCCTTTGAGTCGGCTGAATCTTTCTTTTCTGACGTAGGAGAGGCATCATCTGAAGTCTTCGTTTCTTGTTCCTTGGCGTCCGGGGCTGGCTCTGCGACTGGAGGAGGTGGTGGTGGAGGGTCTAAGGGGCCAAGCCAGCCTTCGTGAAGACCTCGAATATATTCCTTCCATGTATGACGTCCAATAACTATATCCCCACGTGGGCCAGGCTCGTCGTGGACACCCATCCTTTGCCGGATCTCCGCGATGGCAGTATCCGCGTTCTGCTCTTCGACCACAGTGCTTCGCTCGCCAGCCTTTCGTCTGATGCATCGGATTTTCTCTGCCAGCCCGGCTCGGACATCCCCCTCTTTTCTTCCTTCAATCACTTCATAGTCCACCGCGGCGGCAACCAGCACCGGCTTGACATATTCTTGAAAGTACTCCCTGGCCACCCGGAGGCCGTCTCCCGGGGGTGCTGACAAGAACACCGTCAATTTCCTCCGCATCTGTTCCACAGGCAGGGTCTCCTTAGAGATATGGGCGACCAAGGTAGACCATTTCTGCTGTGCGCGCTTCTTCTGTCGGCGATCATAGATGAGCGCACCGGTAAAGGAGCCCGTGATCGTAAGGAAGATCATCCAATTCCGCGAAGGCAATTTGAAGCGAAAATTAGGTAACCCTACTAGTATGAGCCATTGCATCAGAAGCACTACTACAGCAAAAGATCATACCGAGCATCTTGAATGCCGGGTTTGGCGGCCGCGGAGGAGCTTTCGGCGGCGCATTCTGACCGCTTGTAGTCGTAGCGGAGGAGGCTGGAGAACCTTCCGCCATGATCGATCTGATCTATATCAGAGAATAGAATAAATAAAGAACTTATTCCTTGCAGGGCCGCAGAAGACCCCCAAAATACAAGGGAGTAGGTAGCTATGAATGACGGCCAAAAAAGTTCGATGCCGCGGAATCTCAACGGGGCGACGTTAATCCGCACGGAGCCGCTAAACTCTATCTGCACTTTGTACGGGTATGCAGAGTAGACATGTAGGTAACAAAGTGCCAATCCTGCCAGACAATACCCTTGTTTTTTTTTATTGGAGATATTGACATTGACTGTCCTTATTCTGACGGCTATAGTCTGGGAGATGCTGGCTTCTACTAGCTCATTCACTGACAGGACCTTTCTCTGTGAAATTGAAATGCAACCTCTGATTGTATCCTAGATATTCCCTTGATCTCTGCGAAAAAAAAAAGAGCAAGAAGGATGTGACGACCTTCTGACCTACCTTAGAAACCAATCATGTGACATAGATTGTCCTCTCTGGGGACAGTGGTGTAGGACATGAAGTTTCACCAATGTTTACCACCCCACTAAGAGCAGTGCGACCAGAACAGTAGTATCGCCCTTGCCTGCATTCTGCTGGACATCTAGGTGTCCTATGTCCATGGTGTGTCAATAGTCAATACCACTCTGTATTTTGTAGACTGGTGGAGTTACAGTGACCATCAAGCTGGCAGAACGTGTTCTGCTCCCAGGACAAAGTGCCTGGCCTGCCCAAGACCCCTTAGACTCCCTGGAGCTTCCGCCAATCTGCGTGCGCGCCTCTCCACTCTCCCCCGACCGCCTCGCCAGTCTCGCTTGGCGCTGCCTCGGGGACAACTCAACGTCGGCTCTGGGAGTTGTCGGTGCTGTCTCCCTCCTCCCTCGAGGTGTCTGGCAGGTTGGGTTTGCTGGACTATCTCGTTGCTGCTTGGATTGTTTTCTGTTTGATCACAGGAGTCCTCTGGTCTGAGAGCGACTGTCAGGACTGGCCAGCGATCGGCATCGCGTTTCACCTCTTTGGCCCACCTCCTGAAGTCTCTCCCATTCTCTCCTGATTGTCCCCCTCCTCTGCACCTTCTCAGCTCACCACCCCTCACTGGCAGTCATTGACTGTATCTGTGGGCTATTGACCGTGCAAGATCGCTCACAATGGATCCGAATAACAATCGCCTGCACCTGAACTTTGGGTACAATGACCGGAACTACAATGTAGCCAACAACCGCGCCTACCCCACAACGCCCTCCGCATTTCCGCAGCCCATGTACCAGTCTCCCGACTACATCGACGCTCACTCGGCCCAGAATGCTGCTTATGGGCAAGGATACTTCGTGAACAACGCCTATGCTCCTCAGCAGCCGCAGCAGGCCCATTACCCCCTACAGCAGCAACAACAGTATGCGCCGCACAATCTGCAATCTCCCCAGCCAACCTACCAGGGTCGCATGGGCTACAACAATGCCAACGACGGCACCAACGGCTTAGTCCAGCAGTTTTCCAACCAGGATCTGAATGCATCGCCCCGTGCTGGCCTTTCTCCCCGTGCTGCCTCCCCTGCTCAGCGTCCCCGCACTGCCGGCTCGGCCGCAGCACAGCAACAACAGGCGGGACATCTGGCGCCCCGAACAACCGCAGTCCGAAGTCCCAGAATGAGGAAGAGGAGCTTCCGCGATTCCCGGAGCGATACTCGGACAATGTCCACAAGCGTGGAAGGGCAGCGAAGGAGCTGGTCAATGTCTTCTTCCAAGAGAACATTGAACGCGCTCGCGAGCGCAATATGCGGTATGTCCTCGTTTTATATTCGCAGATGATGGAGTCTGCATGCGGATAGTCAATTACTAACCTGCCTTGATCCTGTACAGTTCTGCCAACCTCGACAAGCTGCTCCAAAGCAACAGCATGCCCGATGCAAAGAAGCGTCAGGAGGCGGAAACTTTGGCCAAGAAAGAATCCAGGTTCCTCCGTTTTCTGCGCACCAAGGAGACTCCCGCAAACTTCCAGACCATCAAGGTCATCGGAAAGGGTGCATTTGGTGAAGTCAGGCTGGTCCAGCGGAAAAGCGATGGCAAGATCTATGCGCTCAAATCCCTCATCAAGTCGGAAATGTTCAAGAAAGATCAGTTGGCCCACGTTCGTGCCGAGCGAGACATCCTGGCGGATTCCAAGGACAACCCGTGGCTGGTCAAACTGCACGCCTCCTTCCAGGACAGCGCATATCTATACCTTCTGATGGAGTTCTTACCCGGCGGTGATCTGATGACAATGCTCATAAAGTACGAGATCTTTTCCGAGGATATCACCCGATTTTACATGGCCGAAATCGTCATGGCAATTGAGGCCGTGCACAAGCTTGGTTTCCTCCATCGGTAGGTTATCCGTTTAATAATTAATATTGGCAGCTCATGTGTTTACTATTAATTCCAGGGACATCAAGCCGGATAATATCCTCTTAGACCGCGGTGGTCATATCAAACTCACCGATTTCGGCTTGTCCACCGGAGGGAAGAAGACACATGACAATGCTTACTATCAAAACCTCCTCAAGAATTCCACTGCCAAGGACAAGAACCGCAACTCGGGATACTTCTCAGAATCCATCAACCTGACCGTCTCCAACCGTAGTCAGATCAATACCTGGCGGAAGTCTCGTCGTGCCATGGCCTATTCTACTGTCGGAACTCCCGACTACATCGCCCCCGAGATCTTCAACGGCCAAGGATACACTTATCTGTGCGATTGGTGGTCGGTTGGTGCCATTATGTTCGAGTGTCTGGTCGGATGGCCTCCATTCTGTGCGGAAGACACTACGGATACCTACCGGAAGATCGTAAACTGGAAAGAGTGCCTTTACTTCCCTGAGGATCTCGTTCTATCGCGTGAGTCGGAGTCGTTAATCCGAGCGTGAGTATCCCCCCTTCCCTAAACGATCGATTGCCCGTGCTGACTTTCAATTCCCAGCTTCCTATGCGATGCCGAACATCGTATTGGTAATGAAGGTGGCCAGCACGGCGGTGCGACCCAAATCAAGAATCACCCCTTCTTCCGTGGAGTGGTGTGGGATCAGCTGCGCAAGATCCGTGCTCCTTTCGAGCCAAAGCTCACCTCGAACGTGGATGTATCCTACTTCCCGGTCGACGAAATTCCTCAGGAAGACACCAGTGCGCAGCACCGTGCTCAAGCTCGCGCAATGCCGGAAGAGCAAGAGGCGGAAATGAGCTTGCCCTTCATCGGCTACACGTACAAGGCGTTCAACGCTTTCCAGGGAAGTTAAACAGGCAGCTGGTTTGCACGATCATACCCCTTCCCACGGACGTCAGCTCTGTTGGGACTCGAGTGAACATCTGTTTTTTGACTTTACACGTCACTGGGCATGCAGCGAAAGTATTTTGTTTTACCATAATAATGATGGTCTCTGCATTAGCATCCAGCACTTTTTTTTTCTTCTATTAGAAGCAATTTACGAATATCCTGGGACGAAATAAAGCATCTTTTTTTTTTGTTAGTTATTCATAAGCCAGCCGTTGATGGTGAAAAGCAGGTGCATATCTGAGTTAGAGTTAGCAAAGAGAAATTCTTTTCAGCGCTGATGGCGTCAATGTTAAATCTCCTAAACCGTATAACACTATAACGTTTAACTGCTGCGTAAGGGGGAGAAATCTAGTCGACGGCAATTTCCAGGGTGCGAGGACTTCGTCGAAACGAATAAGGAATTTCTTCTAATTCTAGCGTAGGAATGAATAAGCAAGCATCGTCCTTTCGATAACTTGTATTATAAATCCTAAAGGAAGGCTTCTAATTATGTGCTCATAACAAAACCGTACTCCCAGCTAGGACCCGAGCAAAGAAAAAAAAAGGAAATTACATGGCCCCCTCTTAACGCCATTCATTTGAAAAACAAAATCCCAATTTTATACTTTTTGTTCCCTCCATGCAGTGACCAGATATCATGTCCTAAGACTTGGGAGCCAACCCTGGAACTCCGCTGTATCTTTCCTCCCGCTCAGTCTTGAACATGATCTGGATCCAAAACTCCTTGCTGTCTTCATCCCACCATGTCCAGTATTTCCCTTCCCGGCGATCGATCTCTCTGGCCTGCAACTTAAACCCACACGTCTGGTACGGCTCTGCGGCGACCAACAGGTACTGAAAGTTCTTGTCGGGGGGTTCGTCCACTTTCTGCTCAAAGGCAGACATGAAACGCACCCGGGGCACGACTCCCGGTGTGATTTCCTGATACTGCAGCTGGAACAGCAGACCCAGCTGTCGCGTCATGGGATCCCGCACCTTGGTGATCTTGTATCCGGGACGACCGATCTTGACCGTGTTCTTCTTCACCTGCACGCCCATCGCACCGGGCATGAGGGCGGGTTCCTGATTCTTGCCCTCCTTCTGTTCTCGCGCCGCTCGACGCGCGAGGTTGGTCTGGTGTTTGCGGCCCTGCGTGTGGGCGAGGTAGGAGCCGTCATTCTGGTGCACGGTCAGACATAACCGACACTCGAAGCTGCCGACGTGGTTCTTGAAGAAGTACGGATCCTTGTCGAGATCGATCGTCTCCAGCGCAAGCTTGCGGAGACGTTCTCGCCGGTCAGCATTGGTGGCCGAGTGCGATGCGACACCACCGCCACCGAACTTGGAGCCTGCGCGGTTCTATTCAAATCAAATTGATTTGGTTAGATTGGGTCCACGCAAACAAACATCTCTAAATTGAATGTACTCACCTGATAATCCATGGCGGCTCTGCTTTGCGAGCGCCGCTGTCTATCTCTTTATATGTAGAATATGCTTCGTTGGAGTATCAGAAGCTAGTCGAAGGCTCACTTGACGTTGAATTCAGTCGGTGGCGCTCAAGCTTGGTTGGGCGGAGATGAGCGGCAGAATAAGAAGCGTTCAGCAAGTCTCCGCGCCCAGCATGTGATCCGCGAGCTGTCATTGGCTGCAATGCGTTTTAACTAGAACACCACTTTATCATGGAAATAATACTATGGAAATACGTGCGTACTATTGCATTCGATATATGATACCCAGTTATGTGTCTTTGATGCAGATATGAGTCAGAACTTCTACGAAGGTCAGCGATTGTCCTTCGAGGGTGCACTATGCACTGTTCGATACATCGGTGAGGTCGAGGGCACGAAAGGCGACTGGCTCGGGGTCGAATGGGACGATCCAACGCGGGGGAAGCATTCCGGAGAGCATAAGGGAGTAAAATATTTCACATGTAACAACCCTTATCTTTTTTTCTTCCCTTTAGGGCCTAATCTTAATGACAACTTCCAATATGCTTATATGAAACCTTTCAGGCAAGAGTAAACAACCTACGGCGGGGTCGTTCGTCCGGCCAAATAGGCCCGCCGATCAGCCCCGGGGTTTCCTCGAGGCGCTGCGTCAGAAGTACGCATCTGAATTTGAAGAGGAGTTGGCGAGACGAAGCAAAGGCGAGGATGCTGCTCGATTGCACGACTTGATCTACATCGGCAGCAAGGTCGTCGAAGAAGTCGGCTTCGAGAAGATCAGGAAGCAGCTCGCCGAATTGCAGGAGCTGAGGATCGTTCTCCTGGATGGCTTACTTGTCGCAGGTGTCCTGGCTGATCATAATAATGATGACCCTGAAAGGAGGGAGGAGGAATTGAGAAGAATCGAGAAGACTTGCCCCAAAATTATTGAGCTTGACCTCAGCCGAAATCTTCTCCGGCGGTGGCTGGACGTTCAGGATATATGCAAACAGCTGAAGCAGCTCAGGAGGCTGAAACTTAAGTAAGTCTTCATGTCCTCGTTCGTCTCTTTGATTTATACTGAACCCCTGTACAGCGGGAATCGTTTTGAGACTGTCCGGTCTGGTCTGGTATTCAACGGCATCTCCGAGCTGCATTTAGACGAGACATTCTTGTCCTGGGACGAGGTAGGAGAATGGATCCTTTTCCATGCAGATTTCACGACTATACTTATCTAATTGATCGTTATATCAGATTGCCCTCCTATCACATCAATTTCCCTCCCTGACATCCTTGACGGCATCTACGAACTACATATCGTTGATATCCAGTCCCCTATCTACAACAATTCGGAATTTGACACTCGAACACAACGAAATCACGTCATTATCGTCCATTCGACTCCTCGCATCGCTACCAAACCTCGAACGCCTTTCCCTGCGCGGAAACAACATCAGCAGTGTGGTCTTTTCAGAGTCTACGAATAACGATGATACTCCGTTTCAGTTCTCGCCTAGTTTGAAATATCTGGACGTTTCTCACAATCGAATCGACTCGTGGCTGTTTGTCAATGCGCTTCCGACTATCTTCCCCGGCCTGTCGTCGCTGCGAATCTCTGACAATCCGCTCTACGACCAACCCGTGGCGCCAACATATGTGACCAATCTACCCGAGAAACCGATGACGGTGGACGAGGCCTTCATGCTGACATTGGCTCGGCTCGGCGCTCTCACAACCCTCAATTTCAGCAAGATCTCCCAGCAGGACCGTACCAATGGCGAGCTTTACTATTTGTCTCTGGTCGGCAAAGAACTGTCCGCTTTCCCGCAGAGCGAAGAAAAGAACATACTTTCCAAACACCCCAGGTACGCGGAACTGTGTGAGATCTACGGCGAGCCGACCATCAAGCGGGCCACAGATGCCTCGCAGAGCACGACCATCAACCCACGATCCGTGGCAGCCAGACTGGTGAATTTCAAGTTCTATCTCCCCCTCTCTTCGCCATTGGCCACCTCAGGGAAGAGAGAGCAATCATGTGAGATTCCCAGGACATTCGACATCTACAGAATCAAAGCCATCGTTTCTCGTCTCTTCGAACTCCCGCCACTGAAATTCAGACTGATCTGGGAAACCGATGAGTGGGATCCTGTCGAGGAAGTCAATATCGGCGGGGAAGAATGGGACAGTGATAGCGATGGCGATCAAGAAGATGTGAGGGTTAGCCACGAAACCGGCTCTGGCTCTGAATCTGGCAAGATGCAAGCCCCCGTCATGACCAAAGAGGACGGAAGCAAATTTGTCAAACGAGAGGTGGAATTGACGGATTCGACGCGACAGGTTGGATTCTGGTTCGATGACAACCTACGTGAGGCGAGAGTCCGAATCGAAGCTCTGTGAGCAGGGTTCATTGATGCATGTAATGAGCCTAATTCGTATAAATCATCTGAACCGTAATCTACCTTTCCCAGTTAACATAATTTATGTCTTCAATTTCGTATATATAGTGGCTGTTCGATATGCATGTTGATGGGTGCATGTAAATACATGGTACAGTAAGTAAGTACACTTTGTTGCGGCGATCCAAGCTCCCCGTTGTGGCACTCCGGGACTAGCTTAACTCTCCTGCCAAGTTCTCGACCTCAACCACAGCCGAAGTCATCACAGTTTCAGTCCTACCATCTAGGCTCTCTCGCAATGGCAGAATACTGGAAGTCAACGGTAAGGTTTTGCTGCTTTTAATCGTACTTTTCTGGCCTTTTCTAACGACGTCAAAGCCTAGGTACTGGTGCAAACACTGCAAGGTCTTCGTCCGCGACACTCCCTTTGAACGGAACCAGCATGAAGCGACCGCGAAGCACCAGGCGAACCTGAAGCGGTTCCTCCGGGAAATACATCGCAACAACGAGCGCGAGGAGCGCGAGAAACAGAAGGCCAAAGATGAGGTCCAGCGACTGAGCAGTCTGGTGTCGGGAGCTCCGGGGGCAAGGGCAGCCGATTCAGCCCGGAATAATCGTCCTTCGGCGGCGTCTTCGGCGGAATCGCGTCCGGCGACTCTGGAAGAGAGGAAAAAGCAGATGGCTCAGCTCGCGGACATGGGCGTGGCGATTCCGGAAGAGTTTCGACGGGATATGGCCATGGCGGGCGAGTGGCAGACTGTCTCTGAACGAGTGATTATGCCTCGTGAGGAGAAGGAGGAGGAAGAAGAGAAGAAGGAAGGGACAGAATCCACGCCTCTGAACATCGGTGTGCGAAAACGCAAACATGAGGGTGAAGAGGAGGAGGAAGAGGAAGAACCGCAGAACAGGCCTGCCCGAAAGCCATGGGGTTCTGCCACGCGAAGTTATCCCGGTGCAGAGGAGGATGACGATCTGGATGCGCTCCTCGAAAAAACCAAGGATATTAAGCGCAAAGCCCCCGTCTCTGAAGGTGTCAAGCCGGAGCCGAAATCTGAAGAGACGGAAGGTCAACCGCAAAATGAAGGGGCGCCGCTCGCCCCGGAATCAGCCCCAGAACCTTCAATCAAAAAGGAGGAGTCTACTGAAGGGGATTCTCCCGCAGTTCCGCCGCCACCAGGAGGTGATGCGCAGGAAGACGTACCGGGAGTGGTCTTCAAGAAGCGCAAAAACAAACCTTTGAAAAAGTAGCACTTAATACGTCCATGGGGCTCTATTTTGTCAAGCAGTTCGTTCTCTGTCTCGGACAGATACCTCGATTCTGCCGAATCTGCGGTTCACAGAAGCCATACCTACCAGCTTCTATGGGCATCCGTCTTCCAAGAATGCTGATCCTGCTCTACAGCAGGACATGCTCTTGTATACTTTTACACCAGGATGCATGTGTTCTCAGCACGCACCAGCGCGCCTTGCATGAGGAGGCACAACCGTCTTGTTAACTTTAGCTGCGATCTGATAAATCGCATGGATAGGGGTCCGTTTATGTGCCTAGTGCAGGGTGGCTCTACTTGCTCTGGTCCTTTGATGTGGCATTGACCGGGATCAAATGTCAAGTCTTCCATAAGAGAAGGGAGACTTCTGGAAAACAGCTCTATTGCTGATGGCAATCCCTCCTTAGAGATTACTATGCAGCGTCTATGATGATAGCAATGCAATTGCTTCTCGCGCCAGAGAGCTTCTCAGATTATTTCTTAGTAAATAGACCTGTAGATGGCCAAAGATAAACAAACAAAATACTAGGCAATGAATCATTGATAGTAAATTTGATGAAGCTAAATTCCTGCCTGAGGCTACAGCCAGGTACACAGGCTACCGCAACTTGGTGCATGGGATCTTCTCAGATTTACTCTTCCGGGACTTCACAGATAGATGAGATACCATTCACTGTATCATCAGAAGTAGAACCAGTCGTGAAGATAGATATTTAGAAATTATGCACTGTAGTCTGTAAGCTTGTAATGTCTGAAAAAATTGATTGGCCACTGCATTGCCACTTTCTAGCAGCAGTTAATACCAACTATGGTCCTGATCAAAGATTTACCTGCTCTACAGTTTTAATTATCCACGTTCATCACTTGCAGCGCTGGCGGTGGTCACTTCTAAGTTAATTAGTGACTCTCCGCCGTCACGGTCCCGGGCCCTGCGCGGGCTTAAATTAGACGCGGTCAGATCCGGGCCTGTGCCGGAACTCACCTTGCGACTTTCCTCAGCTTTGTTCCTCCAGATTGAGCTGCCCTTGGGTACTCGACCTGGCCACAGGCTGCCCCTCCCTGTGCTCTCTCTCTTTTTTCCGATCGCATTGCGCTTCAAATTTTTAATTACCACTGTCTTCAGCTCTGGTCTCCTGTCGTGCTTGGCTGGTTGCAAAGGCGTCGGGGGTTGGCGATCATATTTATCAGTAAGTTACCTGGCAAAAGAGCTCTCTCTTCCCAAGGTTCTGCTCCCTTATCATTTGTTTTATTATCGCAATCGGCAAAACTCCCAGAGGTGCATTGCAGCTATTACTGCTCAGTGTGCTTGTTATTCAATCTGGAAGGACCACAGCCTTTTTTTTTTGGCATCGTGTTTCTCTGGTGGTTCTCTATGCCATCTCTGCTCGCATTGCCAGTAGCAGCGGCAGCTTATGCTTCCTGCGACTGCGATAACCTGAACAGATGCTTTCATGGCACCAGTGCTGGCAGTAGGAGCTTGCAGGTGGCAGAGCTACATACTCTTCCTTGGATGTGGTTATCTGCGTGTGTCTTCCTTGCACCACCAGCCGGATGGCATCGCGCATGAGCATTTTGCTGCTGCACATAACCACCTAAGGATATGAGCTGCTAGCTCTTGCTGCAATTGCAGAACATATTGACTACAATGCTATGCAGAGATCTACTGGCCTTTTTTACCTGCTTTGATCAAGATTTTATCGCCACTGCTATTGCCATCTCGGTGCTCATTGTTACCAGCCTACTGGTGAATTTGTGACTAATGTTGTTGATTGCATAGTCTAGATGACCCTTTAATCCCCACTGCCCCGTTATCGCCGAGAGATACACTGGAACTGTCTGGTTGTTGGTAGTCGGAGGAACTCGTGCAGGAGTCCTGCGGGAAAATGTCGGAAACCGATCCGACGTCGAATCCTCCACCCCCGGTATCAGCAGAAGCGCAAGCACCGGCGCCAGCGTCAGTAGCAACATCAGCGCCCACAACTGCGCCTGCGCCTGCTCCTGCGCAGGTTCCTGCTCCTACGCCGGCTTCTACTGCTTCTGCTCCCACACCTGCACCCGCACCTGAACCCGCGCCCGTGTCTGCGCCTACATCTGCGCCTGTGCCAGCATCAGTACCAGCATCAGTACCAGCGCCAGCGCCAGCGACAGTGCCAGCAACAGCGCCAACAGCTACACCGGCACCAGCGCCAGCTCAAACAGCTACACCCGCGCCAGCACCGGCACCGGCACCGGCACAAGCGCCTTCGGTACCAGCAACATACCCGTCTTCCACAGATGTCTCCTCTCCAAACCACCTGCCGACTCAAACACAGGCCCCAATTGGGTCGCCTCTACCGTCTACAATGCCTCCAATGCCGCCAATGGGACAGTACATTCCTGGATACTCACCGGGAATGCCACAAATGGGAGTGCAGGGCGGCCAGATGAGTTACCAACTGCCTGGGGACCCTAGAGCAAGGACGCACAAGAAGGAGGTAAAGAGGCGAACAAAAACAGGCTGTTTGACATGCCGAAAGCGCAGAATAAAGGTACGTGTGCACCGAGCAGTCGGGGTGGTTGGCGCGATGGGATGGTTGTGGTGCGGAGACGCGGAAGGTTTTCCACGCTATAAGCTGTCGCTTATTTTGCTGCAATACCTTCTATTAGAACCCCGCCCATTGCTGTCCCACATTTCAGGCCTGCGCGCACCCAACCTTTGAGTGAATAAATTTCCCAGCCTGCTAACATGCAATTGGTATTCCGTTCAGTGTGATGAAGGGCACCCGGTCTGCAGAAATTGCGTCAAAAGCAAACGCGAGTGCCTAGGCTACGACCCGGTTTTTCGGCCGCAACCCGCGCCGTCGGCCATACAACCAGCTCCAAATCCCGCCCCTTCTCTCGTCGTCAATCCTCAGGATCCTCCTTCCTCGTACCCCGCAGCGCCGCCTGGATACGTTCCTGCGTCGAGCCAGCCTTTCGCGCCGTCGGTGCAGTCAGACTCGTCCACTCAATCCCACGATCAAGTGAACAGGACCGGGGCCGAGCCCTCCGTAGAAGGGAGCGATACTATGTCGGCCATGGCCAGCGTTCAAGATGCCGTTGATGGCTCTCTGTCTCAGACCGCGGGGACTCCGTCTGCGACAGCGCCGTCGATAGCCAGGCCGCCGTCTGGGCAGTTCGGTAAACAAGGTTCGTTGTCCTCAAGGGCTGTGGTTCAGAATATTCTTCGACTGACGGACTTACAGATAAAGTCAAAATTCAGGACCTGCTCGCCCTCCAAGGCATTCCTCCTCCCCCTCCATATCCCATTGTCCCCATTCAACAAACCCGTCTGGACCAGATCCAGACCATCTACCTTCACACGTATGCGCCCGCGATCGACCGCTTCTTGGAAACGCGTTGGTTCCGGGATAAGGGTTTGTCTCAGCTCTTGACCAACGCTCAGCTTATGGCGCAATACTCTGCTCTTATTGACGCGTTTGACGACCCCAAGATTTCCGATCCTGCGGTCCGGAGCCGTGTTGAGAGCTTCGAAGCGTCGGTCGTGTGGGACACCATGTCCATCTGCCGTTCGGCGCGTAACTTGGTCCGCAACGGAAACCCAGAACCGATCCAGGAGTATGATCTGTTGACCGCGGCGAACCGGTTCGACGTCTTCGAAGCCCTCATCACGGATGACTATCTAAAAGAGAATCCGCTGCGGGACGACCTGAATCGGGACACACCCGCCAACCCGCCTACGCTAGCGGACCAACTTCGACGAAGATCGCTGAGCTTCTGGGATTGCATTGGGCATTTTCTTACCCTGCATGATAACGAAGCCGCGGCGGGGGTGGAGATCGATGAGACGCTGGCTCGCGCTCGTGGGCTGCTGGATCAAATCGAGAACCGAGACGTGATCTATTCGATTGCCATTGGACGCCATCTCGGGCAGCGCTGGATCGACTATCCCCGCAGCAGGCCACCATTCGACAACCTGGGCGATGAAAGAAATCCCGGGACCAAACTTTACGTGGCGCAGAAATTCATCGAAGAAGAGGCCAGGGAGAAGGGTACGAACCAGGTGGTCAGGCGGCTATGTGGGATGGTGGTCCGACTGTGGGAGATAAAATACAGTTTTTCGGAGCATCTGAAATATGTGCGCGCGTCGAACTAGGTGCGCTCTTTTTTTTCCTGGGTGCTCGCATGCACATCATGTTTTTTCACTTCTCTTGGGCTTCGGGACAGCATGCGGAGTTCAGGTGGTTTTCCTCGAATTCGGCGAACAGTGTCTCGGATGGGGTTGACAGAGGCGTTCTGAGATCTTCATATTGACATTGGGACATATTCTGATATTGTTTAAACGATACCGATGCATGTGGTTGTGTTTTTCTCACATCTCTCATCCCGATCATCCCGATCCTCCCGATTTTCTCGATCCTCCTGATCCTTCCTTCACGGTAGTCGCTTTGATACATACGGCTTCTGTCTGTACACCCCACCGAGGTATCATCATTTGTACTCGAATTTTTTTCCCCCCTTTTCTTTTTTTTTCCTTTACGTTTTCTTCTTCACATGAGATGAGATGAGAGACGAGGCGGAATTACTATTACGTGCTCTGTTGATGATGATCAAACAAAACAAAAAGCAAAAAAAGAAAAAGAAGTTCATACATGTGATACACACATACATACATACAATTCATGCGTGTACCTTACTTAAGATATCTTCTAGACCTAGTCTAGTCTAGGATTGTCCTATTATTAGTGGCACAGACAGGTTTGGTTCACCTTCATATGAGAAAGGGTGATCGATCTTTGTATGTATGTACCATTCATACGAAAAAAAATGAAGTAACAAACTGCTTATTTTTTTTCCCCCCAAGGTAGTAAGTAGTTAAGTTAGTTTGCCAAAAGTTTTCTTAGAAAAAAAAAAGAGGATGTATTAATTAATTAGGGTAGGATATATATGTATGAGAATTTCCTGCTGTGAAGTAGCCAGTTTATCTATATTGTATTTGTATTCGTATAAGTGTATGTATCTGTGTATGTATATGTCTTCATCTTCGTCATCCAGCTTTATTTATATTCCCTTTCTTTCCTTCCTTCCTTCTTTCTTTCTGGGTATTATTTCTCATTCATTCATCTTTATTATTATTATTCCCTCACAAATCCGCCTGTTCGGGAACCGGACTCTTCAACTTGCCCGTTTCGAGTGCCAGACGGACGTTCTCGATCGCCCATTCCTCCATGGCGGTTTGTGTCTGGAGGATATATCGTTAGCAAAAAGCCCACAAAAACACACAATATGATTGATTGATACACGATCGAGAGGCAGGCACCTACCTCAACAGTCCATGTCCCCATGTGCGGCACCAGCATCACCTTCGGATTCCGTAGCAGACCCGGGTGGATCTTGGGCTCTTCCTCGAAGACGTCCAGTCCCGCGGACCAGACTTTGCCGCTGTCCAGGGCTTCGACGAGCGCGGCTTCGTCCATCACGGCTCCGCGCGCGGTGTTGACGATGACGACGCCGTCCTTCATTTTCGCGAATTCGGGTTTGCCGATTATGTGGCGCGTGTTTTTCTACGTAGAGTACAAAAATTTAGCAGGTGGTTTGGTTATTCCTGAGGAGTACTTACATTCAAAGGCAAATTCAAGCTAAGCACATCGCTCCTCGCGAGGAGCTCATCGAACGAGACGTACTCCGCCCCGCCAGCCAGCTCGTCGCTTAACTTGCGCCGGTTGTGGTAGATGACGCGCATGCCAAACGCTTCGGCTTTCTTCTTCAGGTTGCGCCCGATGCCGCCCATGCCCAGGATGCCCAGGACTTTGCCTTCGGGGTCGTGGCCGAGCGCTGGCGGCGGCTGACCGCGCCATTTCCCCTCGCGCAGCGCCTGCATGCCCGTGTTGAAGTTGCGCAAAGCGCCGATGATGAGGAACATGTTCACGTCGGCGGTCGCGTCGTCGACGGCTGTCGGCACGTTCGATACCCGGATCGGAGGGTCTCGCGCGCTGCAAGCGTGGACGTCGATCTGGTCGTATCCAGCACCTAGTGAAGAAACGGAACACTAGTAAGTCGGAGCAATTCTGGTGGTCGGAGGAGAAAGCTAGCTGTACACACCGCAATGAGCAAGGAATCTCAACGACTTGGGCAGCGCCTGCACAATCTCCTCGTCAATGTTGCCCGTGATGGAGGCCGAGCCGAACGTGCGATACGCGACGACGACGCCGTCCAGCTTGCCGTCGCGACACTCCTGGATGAACTCTGCTCGATTGGTTGCTGTGGGAGTGACCAGGTCGGCGAGGCTGCTCAGGGATTGCCATGCTTGGTGTGCACTTGGCAGGATGTCTTGTTAGCGACGTTCATCTTTCACATGGCAGAAAGGCAGAAAAAGGACATACTGGTCGATCTGACCGAGAAGCAGCACTTTCGGACGAGTCATGGTTCCAATCGATGTTGTTCCGTGGTCGCGATCAATTTATGTCCCTTCAGATGCGGCTGTTAGCAGGTTGATCAATGGCAGCTTCTGTTCCCATCTTTTTAGAAACACGAATAAAAGAACTAAAATCTGACGGAGACGATATTGACAGTTTCTCGCGCTGATATATATCGATGCGCAGCGATAAGGAGAGAGTACAGTACAGTACATATCTGGATCAATCAATCGATCGCGTACCAAAAAATAATAACAAAACACTCTCAGATTGACAATCGCTATATTACCATCTATGAAGAAGGAGAAACAAGTAGTTAGTTAATAGTTAATTATTATTAACCAAACCCCACAGACAGAAAAGGCTGCGGAGAGAAATGCGGCGACCACTCCGAGGAGGCGAGAGCCCCGCCACCGTGCTATCAGACAGGATAGGGAAAGAGACTTAGATACCCGCGGGGAACTTGTAGTAGGTGGGGTCAAATACGAAGCTCACTTCAGTGTCATCGCTGCTTCTGCCTAGGTGGGCAATTATTCCTATCTAAGAATAATTATTGCCTATTTATGAATCCTGATGGGTTGTTTGTACAGTATGCTATCTCATGCTGCCCGGCCTATCTCCTTGGCGTCGCCGCATATACAGTGCAGCACAGAGTACATCATGTAGTACTCTTTGGAGGTAGACTATTAGACAAGTTCTCACTTGGGGAACTTGATAAATTCAAGAAATAACCTTTCGTGATCCTTACTTTTGGAATTGTGCGAAATATAATGGTAGCAGATGTAAATGCTTATCGATCCCCTTGCATAACAATGGAAAGAAACTCCCCTTCTCATGGCGTGATGTTACACATATGTAATATCAATAAATTATAGTAAATTAATCTGCATGCGTACTTTTAGGTATACTTTTGAAATCCTTGACCAGGCTGCGCCGTCAGCAGCGTACCGCCACTGCCTACACACCGTCGACGGGTCGAATAGATGCCAGGCCATGCATGACTCATGACTCGTCATGATTGTTTCTTCCAGAATGGATCGATCATCAATCGATCCCCCATGTCAGGGAACAGGGCAAAGTCTGGCGCATGCACGGCGCCATGCAGCACGGGCAAGAGATTGTCGGGAATCATGTCCGACGGTGAGATTGCATGGATGAGAGGATCAGCATCGTCTCATCCACGCGCATGCTCTGGACAAGCCCGACAGTAAGACTAACTCTGACCCCGATGTGACATGTGCATCGGAAAAGACAACATGCTCGTCTTGTCCGTCTGGACAGGCAACATCAGCTGGGTAATCCCTCCGTTAGAATTCGAGTCCAATCGAATTTCCTCCACCGTTTCTTGAAGCCATCGACCCGTCGGTCACCGCTTTTGCTCCACCGCCCCTGCCGCTTGATAATCTCCGGCGGCAGATCCAGCATCCCTCCTATCGTCTCCCGCGCGAACAGATCGCCAGACGGCCACCTATGGACATCCTCCACGACGTGCCCCAGTCCGCCGTCCAGCTCGAACCAGACATGAAAGTACGGCATCTCCTTGGCCAGAGTGCGACGGAAGGCCAGCTTCCCTAATCCCTGTTTCGCCTTGGCCAACGTATCGATGAGCTTCTGGTGCTGTGTCCATTCCGCGTCCGCCGCCAGGATCGCCTCCTTGAAGAAGGCCGGCAATGTCTCTCCGAGACTGTAGGGAAGCGGGACCGCCTCCAACGTCGCATGACGCTTGCGGTGAGGGTGCGCGGCGTTTTCATAGAAGATCACATCCCGGCCCTGGTCGTGGTACATCCGTGTCAAGCTCTTCATAAAATTCCGGATTTCTTCCCATTCATCATCGTCGCACTCTAGCAGATTGGTGTGATGTTGGATCGGGACAACGGTCGCACTACCCTCGCTCAGTTCGGGCTCTGTCGGGAGGGTGAGATAGACCCTGGTAGCCAGTGAGATCACCGGCGCCACAGGCGGAGTGTTGGTATCTTCATGGTAGCAGAGCGGACAGGTGTCCAGAATGCGGTTCATTTTGTGGAATTCATTGATGGCTGTATTCTTCAGATCCAGCTCCGATTTCTGCACTCGTTTCGCCAGCTTGTAGGCATTCTCGTCCATATACTCGAGATCGTTCTAGAATCGTTAGTATCAGTAAATTCCAGTACATGTGGGAATAGAGTAGACTTACATTGAAGGTCGAATCCTTCGCGATCCTCTCCGCCAGTCGGAGTCCTTCACCGCCAGGTTGGCCTCGAGTCCTTTTCTCCTCCCTCACCATGTCTTCGATCGTCATGTCCTCGTTCTCTTGCACCTGTCCGCGTTCACGGCCTCGTCGGTTGTCCACCGGCTTGACCTCCGCTCTCGGCCCGCCGGCCAGCATGCGATTGTGCGTGACGTCGAGAACCACCACGTCGGCTTCCTTGCGGTTTGCCATCATGCCTGCGGCGGCGTGATACTGTTCTTCAAGTTCAGCTGCGTCGGGCGAGCCTTTCATCTTCGCCTTCATCATTCGCGCTCGTAGTCGATTCAGAGCGGTAGCGTCCAGGTGCTGCGTGGTCCGAGCGGGAGGTTCGGTATCCAACGGCTTTCCCTGGCCCTCAGCAGCTAGCTCTTTTTCCTCATCTCGAGGCCGTGGATCCCTGTGGACTCCTTGTTCCAGTTTTCTCGCTTGGAAGAGCTCTCCGGTGGGTTTCGTTTTGCCAACGTAGCCCTCGCCATATCTCTCCCGGCGATCCAATTCCATTTCTTCTTCTCTAGCATCGTCAAAGGCACGTAGATCACCATATCTTTCAATAGCTACGTCTTCTACCTTTCTCCCCGTTTCTTCGGCCTCTCTGTAGACGGCTTTGAGCTTTGTCATCCTCCATTGAGAGCCTGCATCACCAAACGTATAATCGACCTCATGCTGTGCGGGTTCCTTTTCGATATTCTCGGTCACCTTTCCGTCCCGGAGGTCTCGTAGGTGTTCATTAAGCTCCTTCTTGTGGATTTTAGTTTCGATATCCGACTGCAGCATCTTCGGTTGGGGCTGCTCTTGCAGGTGCGGATCGCGTCTGTGAACGAAGTCGAAGTCTAGTGCAGACGGAGCTTCCATCCACGCATCGCGCTTCAGCTGTGTCTTGACTGGTTGTGCGGTCACGTCCTTCTCGGGAGACTCCCGATCATAGTCGCGTCGATGTCGGCGCTTGTGATCATGCTCGCCGGCATCGCCATTGTCATTGGAGTGCCGGGACCGCTTGTGTCGATGTCTCTCCTCGTCGTCACGACGTGAGTCTCGGTGTCGATCGCTTTCTCGTTCTCTCGACCGGGACGCGGACCGCCGGTGGTGGTGGTGATGGCGGTGATGGTGACGATGGCGTCTGGAGCGATCCGCGTCTCGATCCTCATCCCTGCTGCTCCTTTCGTGTCGTCTCTCGCGACTTTCGGCCAGCGACCGTTCAAAGTCTTCCAAAGTCATGTTGAGCCTTCCAAAGGGGGTTGGCAGGCCTCTCTTGGAGGGTTTGTGGTGACTTCGCGCGGCGAGGCAGCTCCGAGCTGAAAAGTTGCCGGGCGCGGCTGGCAGCAGATGACGTCTGGAGCATTCCCCACTCCCGGAACAGAAAGGCCTCGCCCCGCGCCATCAAAAGAATTTCTATCATCTTTGCGCACTCGACAAACACCTGCCTCTCGTGCACTCTTCTGTTGCAGATACGAGAATAATCACTGCTAGATCTGCAGCCATGGCGACCACACCGCCGTCGCCGGTCGCTGTCGTCTGTGTTGGCATGGCCGGTGCGGCGCCCATCTGTCTTGCTCTAGCTCTGAAAGATGCTTACTGACATCTGACGCTGCTCTCTAGGGTCGGGAAAGACTACGTTCATGCAGCGCATCAATTCCTACCTCCATTCGAAGCGACAGATCCCTTACGTGCTGAACCTAGATCCTGCCGTGCACTCGGTGCCCTTTGAGAGCAACATCGACATCCGCGATTCCATCAACTACAAAGAGGTCATGAAACAGTACAATCTAGGACCCAACGGCGGCATTCTGACCTCGTTGAATCTCTTTGCTACGAAAGTCGATCAGATCATTGCTTTACTAGAGAGGCGGGTGGATCCGAATAATCCTAGTAACCCTGGCGGGCGAGCCATCAAACACATCCTCGTCGATACCCCCGGCCAGATCGAGGTGTTCGTCTGGAGTGCGTCCGGGAGTATCTTGCTGGAGACGCTGGCGTCTTCGTTCCCCACGGTTATCGCGTACATCATCGACACGCCCCGGACGAGCTCGACCAGCACCTTCATGAGCAACATGCTCTATGCGTGCAGTATCCTCTACAAGACCAAGCTGCCGATGATCCTTGTCTTCAACAAGACGGACGTCAAGGATGCCGAGTTTGCCAAGGAGTGGATGACCGATTTCGACGCCTTCCAGAGCGCTCTGCGACAGGAGGAAGAGGCAGGCGTCTTCGGAGGGGAAGGCTCAACGGCAGGCTTTGGGGCAGGCAGCGGGTATATGGGATCACTGTTGAACAGCATGAGCCTGATGCTGGAGGAGTTTTACCGCCATCTCAACGTGGTCGGGGTCAGCTCGATGACGGGCGACGGCATCGATGAGTTCTTCGAGGCGGTGGAGGCGAAGCGGCAGGAATTCGAGCGGGACTACCGGCCGGAGCTGGAGCGGAAGAAAAAGGAGCGCGAGGAGGCTAAGGCGGCGCGCCGAGAGCAGGAGCTGGGCAAGCTCATGAGGGACATGAGCGTCTCTGGGGCTAGCCGGGGGGCACCGCGCGACCGGGATGCAGCAGAGACGGTCAGCGAGGCTGAGGAGGTGGACCAGGCCTCGCGCGACACCATTGGCGGGTCTGAGAGCGACGATGCCTCCGGGGATGAAGAAATTACTTCCGCTGGGGACGATTCGGGGCTTACAGAGCGCTACAAACAGGCTCTCGCCGACTCGACCGGCCATAAAACGCCCTCGGAGCAGGATCTGAGCTTTATGAGGTATCTGCGTGCAAGCAGCAAGAATGTCAACCGGTAAAGACCCTTAAAAAGTGGATCTCTACAAGAGCTGGCTGCCTCGGTACTGGTAGATGGCCATCATGCCGGTAAATGTAATGCATTTCTTTCGCTTTGTTTTTCTTCTTCCCCCTTTCCCCATGATCGAGATCGAAATTCTTGCTGCCACCCGTGCTGGCTTTTTCTTTCTTTCTCTCTTTTTTCTCGGCGTTCTCATCTCTTCAATTGTAATTCCTCCGCGCCGTCCCGGGAACTTGGGACCATAGCACTTCCGGATTTCCCTGCCAGCCAGAACCGGCTCTAGTGGGCCTGCGCCGTTTCCCTATCTCGCCAAGTTGCATGATTCGGACGACAGGGGGGCTGTGTTGTGTGGAGGTGTGGAGGTGAAGCTGACGCTGTTGGTCCTGCAGGCAGTCGACAATGCCATCGGATCCGGGATGAGCTTTTGCCGGCGGCGATCCGTTCGAGACCCTGCCAGCCTGCGATATCGCCGCTAGACCGTTGTGATTATTATTATCCCTATTAATTGACGCAAGTCAGTCAGGAGTATTGGGACCGGCGCGCTCAAGGCTTGACAAGAATGTCAATCGCGGACGGGGCTTTGCTTCCCCGGGCGGGCGCAGCTAGTAGCACAAGCCTCACTCCCAACGTCGCCATTCCTCATTGAGAAATGACTGGTTCCATTGTTTTGAGGAGTCCCAGGCTCTGTCGTGTTTCATGGTGGTTCCTCTGCATGGTCGTTCTTGGCTTGCTTCAAGCTATCAGCCTTCCGATGGACCTCCTGATTCTTAGTGTCTTACCAGTTATAGACTTGCATTATTCAGATTCACCTGTATTTAATAATGATATGACATCGCCTGGCATGGCATGGCGTGCTTATTCGTCCTTAGTGCCAATGCACGGATGTAAGTGATGGGTCCTTGAAATATTATTACTTACTGTATAATATCAGCCTTGTTCTGTTGTTGCGCGGCGGTCCCACCTCGAAGGATGTACGAGTCTACGACTGCTAATGCAGCTGAACAACCCGGGCATGTTTTTATTCTTATATCAGTCAGCTCTCAACGCTGGATGGTTAGGAAATATTTTCCTACAGAGTCTCACTGTTTCAGCTGTCTGCTTGCAGCATAGTTTAGCAGAAGCTGACAAGGAATGGCGACCAGAAGTCGGCGTGAGCCAGGCCCAGCTCCCTACGGCTCCATGGCGTGGGAAGAGTAATCATGAAGAGGAGGATCTTGATCAGGGCTTCTTACTGCCTGTGCCTGTGAATGCTACTCCTTTTTTCTTTCACTCTTTCTTTCTTCCTTTGCCCCATCTTCGAGGACAGTGACTGCCCTTCATCATCTTCTGGTTTTGACGTTGGCTCTTCTTCACGCAAAAAGTCAGTTAATTTCACTTCACGCACTTCACGCACCTGGGCTACAGTATATTAGAGACATTCACGCACTGGAACGCAGATGGGGCAATCCTTGTATAAATTGACCAGCGTGTGGTTTCATCTACAGTACTTTACGGATCCCACCGCACCTACTCATCCGAAACAGTGCGATCCTGAATCCAGGTATCGTTCTGCTGAGTCGAGTGAGAGGTCTGAGATAGCGAAGAAAACACACTCCAACGTCGAAGTCGAAGGTGGGGAAGTCATGGCGCGTCCAGAGCAGGAAATGTCGCCGGAATCTTGCAGTGTCATCCCACATACTGGAGTTCCAGACAGCGAAGAGTACCAGAAGATGATTTCGGGATCGCCGTAAGTGGCTTTTTCTTTTTATCAGGAAGAGAGACAAGAAGATGAAGTGCTATAAAACTTCTGAAACAAAAAGAAAAGAAAGCTGATAATGTCATGTCTTTCCTACTGCCCAGATATCGCGTTCTCCAGTGCCCTCAACTGCAGGCAAGGAAGCTTATGGCTCGCCAGTTCTGTGCCAAGTACAATGCCGATGATCTTGTCTTGAAAGATGCCTCTCTGCCTCTTGACAAGCTCTTTCAGGCTCTCCGCAAGGAGCGTGAACGCTTGTTGCGCACAATCCTTGGCAAGGTCGGCACCAGTCCTGTCATTGAACCTCCGTTCAACTTCCAGTACGGCTGCAACATCACTCTTGGAGACCGGTTCTACGCAAACGTGAAGTCAGTATTCCAGAAAAAAAGAACAGAGGGAGGGAGGGAGACAGGACAATATTAGAGCAGATTAGCTAACATCTTATTGCAGTCTTCGCATCGTTGACAGCGCCCAGGTCACCATTGGCGACCGCGTCATGATCGGTCCTGATGTGAAAATTGTCACTGATACCCACGACAAAGACATCGAGTCTCGCCGTAATGGAATCGTCTATGCCCGGCCCATTTCCATTGGAGACGACTGTTGGATCGGAGTGGGAGCCACCATCCTCCCTGGTGTGTCAATCGGGAAGGGCTGCACCATTGGAGCGGGAGCTGTTGTGACGCGGGACATCCCTCCATTCAGTGTTGCCTGGGGTGTTCCTGCCCGCGTGGTTGGCCAGGTAAAAGACCCTGATGCGGCGGAGTAGTTAGTCAATAGCTTCGGACTTTTCTTTCTTTTTTTTCTCGTTTTCTCCTTCTGATATTAGGGAAAAAAGAAGCATGGTAACGAAGGAATGAGGAGTCGGCGTTGGCTATTAGCCTATTACATGCCATGTCGTGACGATAAATTAGCAGTGGGGACTAGAATACTTTTTTTCCTGTCCTGTCATCACTGACTACATATTGCTAATTAGCATGGATCAGAAATGAAAGATCATGTGCCAATATTAATATGATCTTCATAATCTCTTACCCGGTCGGTGAGGTTCGTCTATCATCCCGATTGGGAAAGTAGCTTGTCTCGAACACAAACGCGACAAACATCCCGTAATGATGTCATGATTTAATATTACTTTGCAAGGGAGCTTTCGCAGCGTCATCCTAATGTTGATTTCTTTGAATAGCTGCAATTATCTATCTGCTCGCAAATGAGATTTTTTTCGCCTGTGCCTAATCGATAATTAGGTATACGATTTCCTAGCATTTACTACTAGCTGGCGTGCAGGGTACCTGGGTACTGTACATTACATGTAGTTGACCCCCGCTGCTGAGATGAGCGCTGATTGAATCCTCAACTACCAGGTCGTACTTTTTTTTTTTAAAAAAAATTCCATCTTTCCCGCTGACCAAATCTGGGAGCAAAAGCCCATTGATCGATTCGTGCAATCAGCATGGATGTCAGTAGAATATCTTCCTCATTCTTGAAGAGCGTCCTGCAATAATGCACACTGCTTTCAGGTGATGACTAGAAGGTCTTTTTTTTTCTTTTCTGACGTCTGATTCAATCAATGGGGATAGGTTTTCTACGCTTATACTTACGGAACCAGTTCCTGGCTTGGGATCCAAGGCCTAGCACTGGTCAGCACACCCAAGCTGATTGTGACGATGCTGCGGGATGAAGCTAGGCCGCCTACGGGTATGCACCATTCATACCTGATATCTATCTCGACTTCTTTTTTTTTTGGAGAAAGGAAACGCACACACTGACGTCTCGTTCTTAGATATCGAAATCTACTTCTCCCGTTGTTTCGGCTTCGGTCTCCTGACCATCGCCGTGCTGACGGTGCTGCTAACCGGCTCCATCCCGCTCACCGCTACCATCGCAGAATCCGTCTCGACGGAGGAATCGGATCCCAAAGCTCCCTACGCGGTCCCCACGCTGCTGGTCACGTCTCTCTTCCACGCGGCGTGCGCCTCGTACGACTACGCGTGGTACACCGTCAACGGGCAGACGGCGCTCGCTATCGGGATGGTCGGGTCCGGAGCCATCGCTTTTGTCGGGCTCTGGTGCCTCCTTTTTGCGAGTAGTCGGGGGCGCATCAGCAAGAGGACGGGCGCGGACAAGAGGACGTCTGGGTTTCCGTTCAAGAACGCGGAGGCGGACAAGCGGTTTGCGGGGAAGAAGAAGGGTCTATAGAGGAATAGTCCTAGGACGTTTACACTGTTATCCATTATCATGATGACAGTCAGGATCACGCAATCGAAGGGCTTGGAGAGTTCTCAGCTACTTTATTGACTTGTTCTATCTCGTCACTGGCTGGATTGGGTCACGTGCCATATGTAGAGAAGTTACGGCATCTATACTCCGTACTCAGTATGTTGGGCATAATCCTGCAGCTCTTCTTCTAGTAGAGTACATCCCTGCATTACTAATAACGAGCAATAATCCCAACAAAGTACTCCGTACGGGTATGAGGTTCGTATTCGTATATTCGTGCAGGCGGAGATAAGGCTTAGTCGTTGGCTTCCGCCGAGACTCCACCCCGAAATCCAGTGCCGCTTCAACGCTGCTGCCCCGAAACCTGCGTCCCCGATATCATCATCCACCCCCCGCCAGCACACGCTGCATACGCGCTCTGGGCGCTTCCAGCATGGATGGCCCAGATCTCCAGCACATCCCGGTGAACCTGCCGCTCGGTTCGCAGCTGCCGCCCGGCTTCGACCCGAATGATTCGCAGCCGTTCCAGACCTTTGCTTCGGCCATTGGGGACATGGAACATGGCCTTCCGGCATCCAACGCCTATGTCCGCCCCCCTCGACCCGGCGATCAGCCCAATACCCTGATTCACCAGCAGACCGGGGTCGTTCCTCCGCCGCGACCGCAGCAGGTCCCGTCAAGCGGGCCCTTCGAGTCGCGAAACAACAACAATAATAATGGCCGATTTGCGGTCCCTCCGCCGCGGCCGGACCAGGACCTGACAGCTGCGAATTCTCAGCCCAACCAGAGCCAGTCAGGGCAGCGGAGTCTGGCGCAGACGTCGCATAACTTCACCCCGAGGACCAGCGAGCTGGAGCTGGTCTCGTCGCTGGACCAGTCGCTGCAGCAGCCCGGAAACCAGCTTCAAAAGGATGGCAACCTCTTCAATGCCGCGGAATCGACAGCGGACAAACAAGAGGGTCATTTCGGCGGAATGAAACTGATTCCCAATCCGCCTGACCTACAAGCTTGGAGAGAGAAGCTCTTTAATGTCGATGAGGTGATCACCTTAACAGAGGAACAGTACGGCTGTCCTGGACCAGCCTCCAGAGGGCGCATGGAAGTTTGCTGACACCGGTGGCTTCTGACAGGTTCCAGACCTACTTTCCCCATGTCGATAACGTGTACTCGCATCGCTCGACTCAAAGGTACAAGCGCAAGCCGTTCATCTCGCATTACTGGGACTGTCGTCTGAAAGGGCGACCTCCTGGCACTCCCAAATCCGACGATCCCAATAAGAAGAAGCGCAGGCGGACGGCTCGACAGCGGGATCTCTGCGACGTCAAAATCAAGATCACAGAGTATTTCCCCGGGGCATCGGGGACTGATCCCGAGCTCGGAACGGCAATCGAGTCGCTACCAGCAGATAACGCAG
The DNA here is from genome assembly GCF_000968595.1 of Rasamsonia emersonii CBS 393.64. Taxonomy (NCBI): domain Eukaryota; kingdom Fungi; phylum Ascomycota; class Eurotiomycetes; order Eurotiales; family Trichocomaceae; genus Rasamsonia; species Rasamsonia emersonii. Next base: position 7,740 of record NW_013562959.1, on the reverse strand, counting down.
CGGCAAATTCGTTCTTCGCCAACGGCGGTTCTTCCAGAGAGAGTCAACCTTTCGGCGTGCTTGCTCCCAGTCCGGCCCTTCCAGAGGGACATCCCGGCACGAGAGGAGCAAAATACTATACCATACAGCGTGTCAATGGCAATGGAGGCAATGGCAAAGGGGACGGTGTCAGCGGTGGTCACAGGCATACATTGGAAGAGAGCGATCGCGTGAAGAAGAACAGTGTCCAGCGATGGCTGCTGAAGCAAGAAAAGGAGAAGAAAAAGGCAGCGGTAAGTCTGTCGTTTGTTTTGATTGTTGCAGAAGATGGAAAGATAAAAAATCCACCCTTTCCCCCTCTCCATCTTGGCCCCAAGCTCGCTGCATTTGCAGTGAGAAGTACTACAACTCCGGGATCGCGCCTTCCAGAAACTCGGTTCTCAGGTCTGTGGATGGCGAATGCCCAGTCCGCCAGACTATTGGCTCTGTATATAGGGTTGAAAGGTTCCCGGAGGATAGACGTGCTGTCAAAAGCAGCGAGGGATTTGGACGCATACGTCACAACCCTCAATCGCATACACTCTTCCTCCGCTTCGTTGTCTATTCCCTATTGACATGTCCCCCAAACTGGCTTTGGATACTCTGATACACCCTCTTCTCGGAGAAAATCTCTTCTGTGCTGGGCTTGTCACCATCATCATCATCATCATCAACACGTTTCCCCGTTTCCGTTTCTATTTTTACTACTTCTATCACTATTTCTACAACACCAATCGCTCCAGAACGCAATACGCAACAACCATGACTAACCAAAATCAAAAGCAACAGCAACAGCAACAACAGCAGCAACAACAGCAGTTGCAAGAGAAGACGTATCACAAGAGAGCGACCGGGCAGGCCCTCGCGACAGTAAAGAAACATTCAAAAGAGTGCGATCTGAAACTATATGCGAGCTGTTTCTGGTGTGTTTTCCCCCTAAACGAACTTTCATTTCCAGGCGCCCTTTTTTTTTGTTACTAACCGCAGTCATGTGGATCTGCCAATAGTCCTTTTGTGCAACGCGTCTGGATAGCGCTCGAGGTCAAGGGCATTCCATATCAGTATATTGAAGTGGACCCTTACAAGAAGCCGGAATCGTTGCTGGAAGTGAATCCGCGAGGACTCGTCCCGGCGCTGCGGCACGGCAATTGGGGATGCTATGAGAGTAGCGTGCTTCTTGAATACGTAAGCATTCGTTGCCCACTCCATCCCAGCTCCAATCTGCATTGTCTAACATCCATCTACTTTATTTTAGTTGGAAGATCTCCAAGAAGGGACTCCGCTCCTTCCGCCTGGAGACCCTAAACTTCGCGCCCATTGTCGACTGTGGGCTGACCATGTATTGTCAAACCAGTACCACCTGCAACATATGGCGCGATAGCTGACTGAGAGAATAGATTAACCGCCACATCATCCCCTGCTTCTATCGCGTCCTGCAGGAACAGGATCCGCAGAAGCAAGTCACTTATGCCGAAGAGCTGAGAGATGAGATCTCGAAACTGGTCAATGCGTCACATGTCCACGGCCCCTACTTTCTGGGGCCGAGCATTTCCTTTGTCGACATTCATATAGCGCCCTGGATCCTCCGGCTCAGTCGGGTTCTCAAACCGTATCGCGGGTGGCCCGATCCCGAGATGGGCAGCCGATGGGCCGCTTGGGTCAATGCCATCGAGACCAACGAGCATGTCATGGCCACGACCAGTAGTGATGAGCTGTACCTGGACAGCTATCAACGATATGCTGGTGAGTATTATGAACTCTATAGCTCTTGAGAAGTGCCTGTTCGCAGACTGACTCCGCTTCGCAGAGAATCGGCCTAATACGTCGCAGCTTGCGGACGCGATTAACTCTGGACGGGGCCTTCCGTAGTCTCGTCATTTCTTTCATTTCGTGGCATTGCACCTGACCTGCTGCTCGGCAGGTCCGTGTAAATTGCATCTGTAGCCATATCGCTGGTAATATTTGTTTTTCATGTCGGACCTGTGTTGATAGGAAAAGGCGGGCCTTTGGGTTCAGACCGGTTGGGCGTCGGGCTTGATGGATCATGTACAGTACACTACCAATACCTTGATGTTTTCGCTCAAGCACCTCTTCCTCTGGAACCGAATCCAAATCCACCACGTCCACTACCGTCAGGCCCTCGCGGGCTTCGCGTAGGCTGGCGCGGAGACTGCTGCTCGCTGTCCGATCGGTCGGTGGACTGGGACTGGCGTTGCGGCCGCTCCCGTCTCTGTAGATACGACGAGTTCGGCTTGGCTGAGTAGTTTGGATCATAGAGCTGCCTCGATTTGCCTGACGATCCCGGGGAATCCCGCTTCTCCCGGTTGTCTCTGTCTCTGTCTCTGGCTCCACCGCGATTCCTGCCTCTACCGCGGCCGTCACCGCTGTTGTGATGATGATGTCTGGATGGTGGCGGCGTGGTGCTTCCGGTGGACGACGTTCCGGACCCAGGATTCGAAGAGCTGCCGAACAGTCTCTCTCGCACCTCTTCGTATTTGCGCTGTTTTTCCTCCAGGTCCCTGAGTGCTTTCGCCTGGCGCTCTTCCGGAGTCAGCTCGGGAGGTTTGTTGTTTGTCTCCTCTTCTTCCGAGTCTGAAAGATCCTTCCCATCTGCGTTGAGACCCAGGCGGGCGAGGCCTGCGGTGGCAGACTCGACTCCAGCTGCCTGCCGCGACGCAATCTGTGGCCTGCGACTGAGGACGGTGACAGCGGGCTTGAAGTCTTGCTTCAGCGGAACGGCCGATTTGGTTTCGAGGAAGTGGAATGTCTGCGCGGATTCACTAGATACATGTTAGATCATTTGAGTTGTTTCTTTTCTCTCTCTCTTTTTTTTTTTCGGGACGTACGCTTCTGCCCACAGCTGCCGGTTGAATTCCGCTTGCGCTGCTCTCCGCTGAGCCTTGGTGACTTTCGATGAGACTTTCTTCTCTGGAGGCTGTTCAGGAACGTCGGATTGTTTCTGCAGTTTTCACATTGTAATTTATTAGCAACAGAGATTTCTAGCTTCTGTCAGGACGCGTATTCAAGAATTCAATTTTTTTTTCTTTTTCCGTCGACCATTGTGTGACATCAGGTTCCCGGAATTCAAATGCAAGTAACCTACATCAGCCAGTTTCTCCCAATCGTCATCCCATGCGTCAGGAATTTTCGTGGGATTGCTGCTCATGTTTGGGAGCGGTTCAGTTGGGTAGAGCAAGGAAGAAAGGGATGCAGAAGAACGAAGAACGGCGCGGTTACTCGCTATTGCGCTTTCGAGATTTTCTTCTAGAAAAAAAGGTTGGCGATCCGGTATTCGAGAAGAAGGTGTTGTAGAGAGCGAAAAGTCGAAGTCCGACATGCGGAGCGACTGTCTGCTTGCCAGCTGGTCACAGGGAGTAGGTTGCGGAGGAAAAAAACGATCAGAAGAAAAAGACGGGGCTTCAACCCGCGCAGTAACGTTAGTTTGGTGATGTGCGGGGGCAATCCAGGGCCGATCATCCCATTCATTATTCAACCTTTCCGCCTGAGCTTGTCTTCCCCTCAGCCCTGCCATCATCGTTCACTGAGTAGATGTCTAATCCCTCCTGACAAGGGGGACGGTGATCCAGGCTAGTTCATTTCAATCCTGGGCCTTTTAACTACTCAGTCACTGTGCTGTCCCATTGACTGGCCAATTGTGCGGGGCCATCTGTTCTAGATCAGCTTGATACCGTGCACTACCGTCCCCAGACGGTTTGATATTGCAGCTTTTGTATTATTTTGCAAATAATTTGATCTAGCTTTCCTGTCTCTTATTCTGTTTAGAAGTTTGCTGAGATATTCTTCGTCAAAATGTCTACTGGTACGTCCATATCTCCATTCTTTCACGTCTCTCAACAGCCTTCCACATCAAAAGAATTTCTACAGCTTTTATGGCTTCTATCAAGAATACAGTGTCTGACATAACTCTAAATCCTGCAGATATCGATGGCGATTCCGAAATGCTGTCCTCTTCTGGGTCAGCTTCCCCGGCCGGCGCCCGTACACCCACCGAAACTCGCCAACAGTTTGCGGGTTCTGAGCTGTCTCCGCCTGGCTCTCAGACGAGATCACAGCATGGGGTCACGGGACAAGCTACCGCGTCATCTACTGGAGGTGCTGGAGGATTCGAAAAGACAGGCGAGAGCCATACCCCTACCGATGGAAAGGCGCAAACCACCGAGCAGAAGGAACAGCCGGGGGCATCGTGGATGAACCAGCGCGCGCAGGAAGAGTACCAGCGAGCCTTGGAGTCTGTCGTGGACAAGGATTTCAGCCTACGTAAGTCTGCTGCGGCGGGGTTGGAATTTATTATTGTCTGTAGGGACTGACATCGCATACAGAGGAATTCGGAGACCCGTTCGACGAGAGAGATATGACTGGACAAGGGTTCTAGATGCCGTACTAGCATTGCTTATCGAGTTTGGATCAAGAATATGTCGAATGATGACCTGGTATGCAGGTTGTCCTTTTCCTGCGGATTCGAATAGAAACAGCTCACAAGGTTTACGTGGCAGAGACAACCATACTTCTTGAGAGCAAGCTGGATAACTTTTCCTGCTTTGCATGTTATCAGAAAAACCTGAAATGACGAGAGAACCAGTGGGAATGGCAGAAAGCCACCATCTTTCATTTTCACGGGTACCACCGCCTGTCCCGGTCATCTCCATGCTCTCTTCTCACAGAAAACCTAATACCACGGTATTTCGGAGGAAAATCTCGAGCTGGCGGGTCTCTTGATTACGCACTCATGGAGGCGATGAACTGGTTATGATATCTACCCGCTGTCTTCGATAGGGTATGCATGACAGCCTTAAAGAGATATAGAGATATCCACGGGAGATAGATCTCCATGAAATCCATATCCATCTGTCCGAACGGAGTAGATTTCTAATGATATAGTTTCCAGGTCTCTAACTGTTCTTTCTCCTAAACCGTAGGTCTGTCTTTCTATAGACAAGAAGTAGGTCTACTACACCAACTGCATCTCATCGACACGTGGATTACACACGCCAAGTCTGATAGCAGTAATAATAGTGGCTTCAATGGCCATGCAGCTGGGGCAGCACGCGGGGAGATCCGGCTGTTGCTCGCGTTGGCACAGCAACGGGCGGCGTCCGGAACCGGAACAAGGACAACAGCGTCAACAACGCCCGACTGACCAACCAATTCCTCTGATCGCCGCCAGTGAATTAATCCACGCGACTCGACTCGCCATTGACACATGAATTAGGTATCTATCTACTCCGTATATTATCTGCCATTGATTCTTGCAACAATATCAGATCTATTCTTTCGCTCTGACATTGTTCCCGCGTGAAGAGAAACATTAAACATTCCGGGAGCTGGGTAGCTCGCTCTGACGAAAAGGGTCGACGAAATAGCCGGCTTCTCCGTCCTCCATGCGCGATTCCCCGTCTCTACCTATTATTGGCCTGTGATTTGAACTTCGCACACAAGGAACACGCGTGTTAGGAATATCTGTGGAGTCAGAGACCAGTCGACGACGAATATCAATCAGCATCGCAACATTCCAGTCCTGCGACACGCGCATCATGGATTCGGCCGCGGCTGCTCCAGACGCGACGTGCCCACCGTCATTGTCAACATGGTTAGTGCATACCTACACAAGTACTCCGTGCATACTACTACATACATGCGTGCTCTGGGGTCTTTGCGCTTTGTGACAGTTGTGTCTTTTCTCGTCTTGCGAGAATAACCCGCCGCTGGTTCTTCGACCGCTCTGGCATACTCCCTGCTAACACATGCGTTTCATGCAGCATCGCCAACATTGCCGATCAGATCAGTTTCACACCCCCCGTGACTAGAAAAGCGCCTCCCCGGCCTTGGGAGCGAGTACCGTCAACCCCGTTCTTGGCGCGTCACAAGTCGCGGAAGATCTGGAAGCGATTCCGGACCAGCATGCAGGCGCTCCGCGGGCAGATTGGGAGAGGGAAGATCGAGGAGAAGGAACTAGTCCAGGAAATCAACGCATCGGCGAATGCAGATTTTCTCCGCGGCGTGAAACGGCTGTGTCTGGGGATTGAGGGCCCCGATTCGCAATCTGGGCGGGGTCGCTCCTTTCTGGAGACCAAATGGGAACTGGAGACAGGCAGGAGAAGACGTGAGTTGCTGGATCTGCTGGATGTGGTGGGATTAGGTGATGATTGATAGGTCGCTAACAGTGGGTGTAGGCAAGGTGGCCATGGCGGCAGACGAGGATTCCTGCATGACTTGGGACTCTGAACCGGAGCGATTGGCTGGAACAGCGCAGGAGACTGACAGTCAAGACCATGAGCTAGCTTGCAGTGGAGAGGAGACTCAAGCACCGGCAGACACCGAGGAAGACCAGCGTGTCACGACACCAGAAACTAAAATTACGGACGACGTTAACAACTCCGAACAAGTTGACCCCGCAGCAGACATCGACAGCGATGCAGCAGACTTTCAGGATTTGATCGCGACGCAGGAGTCAACTTTGGTTCGATCTGCTTTGAGAATGAACTCTCTCGACGGAGACGATGCGGCGCTCCTCAGCGAGTTCCTGTCGCGCGCACAGGCCAAACGAGCGGCTAAAGCTGCGAAGATACCCAAGGATGAGATGAAGGAAGAACTAGTACCCAACTCGCCTACGGTTCGAACACGCCAGGCTCTGGAGGAACTGGACAAGAATTCCCCATCTCCCCAGAAACCGCAGTTATTGTCTCCGTCCAAGGCAGAAAAGCCATCCGGTTCACCAGATGACCCTATGAAGGATGAGGAGGACGAGGAGGCCGGTAACCCGGCATCGCCAGCTGCCTGCCGCCGAAGCAGCAGAATACGGTTGCCCAAACCTCCGCAGCGTGCCCCGCGCCCGGCTGTCCCGAACCAGATTCCTCTCAGGCGCGCAAAAGGGACGGAGTTTGTATTTCTGCAGCGGACCGAGGCGCAGGAGCTGGCCCTCACGACCCGTCGGAACACGCGCCGCAACAAAGGAGACGCGCTGCTGCCTAAGTATGCCCTGCAGGCAATGGCCAAGCGGCAGGAAGAAGAGGCTGCATCATCTCATCTCGACAACAGCGACGATGCGGCTGCTCGCCAGTCTACGCGTAAACGGGCTGGTGCGAAGCAGGTGTCCTGGAAAGAGGATCAGCTCGTCGAGTATGTCGATGGGAAGAGCAAAAACAGCGGCAACGACGTGAGTGGCGGTGCCGACAAGAAGAAGACGGCGATCCGGCGCAATGCCAGCAAAAGCACCAGTCGGGAGAAGGAGACTGTCGCTGCAAGCCCCGGTTCAACGCCCAAGAAACCAGTGCGGCGCCTAGCGCTGCCGGCGGCTACCACCACCTCCTCAACTACCGATTCTGGTGCCACCACAAGCACGAAGCCGATTTCTGTGGGCACGCCGATTCCGAAACGCAAGAAACTGACGCCTAAGTCTCCGGGAGCTGGTTTACTGAAACTGCCTGCAAAAGGAGCCTTGAGCAAGACGGTGACTAGCAGCAGCAGCAAATCAGGCATCAAAACGACTACTAGCAGCACCTCCTCCTCCAAGATGAGCAAGACGAGCAGTATCCCTACCAGTAGCAGCAAGGGTCAGACCCTACTCAAGGCCGGGCCAGCAGGTGCGACGCCTATGGCCAAGCGTGTGCGGGCGAAAAAGGTGGCATGAAAGTGAAGAGTGAATATCAGTGGAAAGGACAGATTTTTTTTTCACGATGAGATAGCGTTATTGATCGATACCCC
>NW_013562960.1:0-42012 GCF_000968595.1 Rasamsonia emersonii CBS 393.64 | reverse complement strand
TCTCTGTCGTTTCTCGCAGCTGCTGTCTCGCCCATGGAGTCGCTGGCCAGGTAACAATGACCCAGCGCAATTAATGAGGGCGCAGTTCATCAGGCTCTGCAGTAAATTAACCTGCTACCACTGTGTAATCTCAGTTCGTCAGGACGGGCAAATCAGATCGTCAGCAGCGGCTTGGCGTGGCCCTGGCGCCCTAAGTTGGCGTGTGATTACTAGGTTTCCTCCGCAATGTAACGGTGGCACGAGGAGCGCCAGCCCGTAGCGCCTCCTGAGGACAGCACAGTGGCACGAACCCCCCAAGAATAATCAAGATTATTGATAATTGTTGTATGCAATTCTTCAGGGCGACCATCGTCTTCCCCAGACGCCTCCAACACCCCCAGAATATCCCGCATCTCCAGACGCTTGCCTATCTGGGCGTCCGGTCAGCAAGAGCACGCAGAGCGCCGAGCCAGAACACGGACGAAAGGGCCCTGACTGCCAATAGAGGCAGGAGCCAACCACCGGGCGAGCTAGCTGATGCCCACCCACGGCACCGGGCACGGGACTGCGACTGGCAGCAGTTCTGTACGGAGGACACACCAGTCAGACGGCAGCACACGCGCGTCTCTGGCTGATGGCCACTGTCAGGCGACCTCTCTCCAATTGCATTGTCTGTTGGGGCGCGTTCGGCCGGGCTTCATTCCCGATCGGGCCTTGTGCCGCTAGTCGAGGCCTGAGCAGCCGACCATGGCTCGGCCGACCAACCCAGAGTCCGGGATAATTGTCTGGCCTCAACCGATTTCACCGTTTCTCCGGTCGGGTCGGCGGTTGGTGAGGTTTGGCATCAGCCCCGCGGGGCAGCTGACTCCCTGTCGGCCATGAAAATTCTCTCCAGAGTAATCTCCAGTTTCCAGCCTCCATGTTCAGTCTTGTCCCCGCTTTTCGTTGGAATCGGCCTGGACGCACTGTCAGTAAGACACTCGGCCGGCCAGCGACTCAGCAGTCATCGAGTCAGCCACTTACCCACGCTAATCCCGATCCCGACGCGCTGACGAACACAATTTTCCCTGCACGGGACGTTACGGGAAAGACTCGGGAAAGATTCGTACTCGACCGGTTGCGCCTGTGCGCTGCCAAGTCGGCATCCTGTCGTCGACTCGTCGGCGATGGCCACTGCACGTCAGAATCTTCGAGTGTGTCTCAGACAGGGTTGAGCTGGAGAACTCCGCACGTCGACTCTGTACTCCACACTTGACAGCAGTCTGTGGGAATGAGCGCGGGGTCAATGCGAGAGAAAGTAGAATCGAAGAGCACAGAAGGGCAGTTGCCAGTGTAGAAAAAATGACGCATGTCTGAGCGGCAGCGGAGGAAGGCACGACAGAGAGAGAACGGGGAAGGAGCTTCCCGGTCAGCTGACCGAGCCTAACCATCGACAACGACAATCCAGAGAATACAGAGCAAGCACTGGATCCAGCATCTCCAAATGTACGATTGCCAGACCTGCTTGCTGGACGACTGTCAGTGTAGATATATATATATCCATACCTGGATGAACACTGGTAGGTAGGTTATCTAGATATATATCCAGCGCAGGAATTCGCTTGATATCTGTCTTTATTTTTATCCCCATCCCCATGCTGATAAATCCAATGAATGGCCTGGATAAAATGGTCAGAGGAGGAGAAACTATTTAACCGGAGAAAACGCAGCCAGTCCGGAATAATTTGATCTCATTTTCCCGACAATAGGAAAATATCTGAACTGATAGAGGGAGTGATACGGTACGAAGTCTATGTAGCTATTGCTGCAGTCAGTGTAGGATCATCTCTGACTTGGAAAAATCTATCTTTTCTAAACGCAAAGAGGACGAGATGCTGTCCACTATCGATAAGATAAAGAAAGACAGCAGCGCAAATAAGGAAGATTTCGCCAGAAAATAGCAACAACTACTCTCCTTGAATGGACATTCCTCGCATCGCAGTATACTACAGTACCTATGTACGTAGTTAGGTAGCAGTTATATAAGTAGGAGGTTACTCCATCTCTTCCAGAACATAGCAAGATAGCTAGCATCCGTCCGGGCTGCTGCTTCATCAGCTGGAGTCTGGACATTATTATTCACTTCTTTGACAATTTGAATGCTAGTATATAACTTGAAAGCGTATTTGTCTGCTTATATATATTTCAACTTTTCGTCCTCTCTCATTCATTCTTTCTTTCTCTTTCTCTTTCTCCTTCTCCTTTTCATTTCTTTTCTTTCTTTCTTTCTCTTTTTTTTTTAAAAAAAAAGGCGATTGATCAGCAATGAATTACCTAGCTATGAAACTGTATCTGACCGTCTGAAACTACAGTATAAACATTTGTATATCGTTAAGGTTAAAATATATTATCGACCTTATTGACTACACCAATAATCCTGCAGATGCTTGTTTCTTGATATATTGCAGACCGTCCGTCAACCTTTGACGACAGCAGATTTTTTTTTTAAAAAAAGAAGATTTGAAAGAATAATCGTCGAGTTTATTTCTAATCAAGGTTAATTGGATCTTCCCAGTCATGTTGTTATGCAGTGGTTACATCATAAAACTCTATTATCTAAGATCAGCAATTGAATATCGGTTTCTGTGTAGAGGAGATAGCTGCACTACATACGTCTTTATCTTTAGCTTAATTATTTCGATCAGGATGGAGTAATATTATCACCTTTTTAGTTTACCTGTATAAACTACTACCATGACCTCCAATACAGCCGCCTGGCAAACCACCGCCAAAACCAAACGCTTCCACCTCAAACCCGCCCCCTACACCCATCCCGGCCCCAACGAGCTTGTCGTCCGCTCCGCCGCCTGGGCCATCAACCCCGTCGACTGGCTGCAGCAGGACTTTGGCTACTTCCCCCTCGACTACCCCACCATCCTGGGCGAGGATGTCGCCGGCGAGGTCGTCGACGTGAACGCCGCGCCCGCCCACTCGTTCCGCCCCGGCCAGCGCGTGCTCGGGTACGCGCTCTCCCTGGCCACGGGGAGACCGGCCGATGGCGCGTTCCAGGAGTATGTCGTCCTGCAGGCCAACATGGCGGCGCGCATCCCGGACTCGTTGTCCTTTGACCGCGCGGTCGTGCTGCCGCTGGGTCTGGCTACCGCCGCCGCGGGCCTCTTCCAGAAGGGCTTCCTCGAGTTGCAGTACCCCGCGCTGGACCTCGACCCGAAACCGACAGGCCAGACGCTGCTCGTCTGGGGCGGAGCGTCCAGCGTTGGCAGCAACGCCATCCAACTCGCCGTCGCGGCGGGCTACGAGGTGATCACGACGGCGTCGCCCAGGAACTTCGCCTACGTGAAGAACCTCGGCGCCAGCCAGGCGTTCGACTACAGCAGTGCCAGCGTGGCGGACGAGCTGGTCCAGGCGCTAGAGGGCAAGACGCTAGCCGGGGTACTCGACACGGTCAACCGCAACGGCGCGATCCAGCACTGTCTCGACGTCGCGAGCAGATCGCACGGCAAGAAGGCCGTCGCGTCCGTTCTCCAGCCGCCCGCGAAGCTGCCCCAGGGGGTGACGGCAAAGTACATCCTGGCGTACACCATCAAGGACAACGAGACAAGCAGGGTGATCTTTAACGAGTTCCTGCCAAAAGCCTTGGCGGAGGGCAAGTATCAGGCCGCGCCGGAGCCGTATGTCGTTGGGAAGGGGTTGGAAGCGCTGCAGGCGGGGCTGGAGGCGCGGAAAAAGGGCGTTTCGGCGCAGAAGATCGTCGTGACGGCGTAGGAATAGAATACTCTTGACGATATGATCCTTGATCTGTCGAGTCAAATTGGGAGCCTTCTGGGTCAGCACTCACCAGGGCTAGGGCTAGGGCTCGCTGACTCAGCTTCTGATCACGCCTTGATCCTGAGAGAAACAGAAGAGAAAATAAGACGCTGCTTTCGAGTTTGTATCTGGTAGATGGAGTGATATGGTTTTTTTTTAAAAAAAAGGAGAAAAAAGATGATTGCAATGTACTGTATATAGGTACTAGAGTTTGAATAAGTAACAGTATAGACAGGAAATGAACCAGACAAAGCTTAAACCTGTCAACCAGAAAATATCCATCAGCCGACGACATGCATGGCAAGCATTCCGACGAAGGTGAAGGAATTGAACAAAGGCGACGATACAAGACTTGTTTCTCGACGATGGGATGCTGGTCGTATGTACAGTACAGCACAGTACAAGGAATTGATCTCCGTAATCATGCTGATCAGTGCGTTCAAGCCTGAAGAGATTATTCATACCTCAGCGATGTTGGTAGAGCATGAGGTTCTATAAGGAGTCAGGGTCGCCGGGATCTTACTTACGGAACTGCAAATAAAAGAATGGCCCTCTTATTTACTTTGAAAACAAGCTGTCGCATTGCGGGTTCTAGGGTTGTCAGTTTTTGAATAATCTCCAGAAATTACGTATCCTATCAGGCTTACCTATAGTAAATCGAACCAATGATAACAGCCATGACAGTTTGACCGATGAGCGTCATCAAGGTCGCCGCATTCGTTCCAGAGCCTGGTACACAGAAACATAAGCATCTATACAAGTTACTTCCAAAGCTGGAATTGTAGAGTTTACCTCTGATACACTCGCTTCGCGCAAAGCCAGGTCTGCATCGGCACAGAAATAATATATAGATAGACTCTTGGGTCAGACGTGTTTGGCCTGTGAGAGCTGCTTCTTTTCCTCTAGATAGATTGGAATTCTTGCCCTATTCAGCAAAAGAAACTTTTATGCTTATGACAGCTGCTCAACTCAAGCGCCAAGTCGATCTGCTGGCTAGTTGTTACTTCAGGAAGAAAGATTCCATGTAGTGATTGCCAATGGCCTTGATAATTATTCTGCGAGGACGAGGTTGTTAGGTCACATAACAGACACAGGACTGGAGAATATCTGGTCGAAAGCAGAGAAAGAAGGACAATTTGGCAGAAATTTACTCTGCAAGTGTAATTAGATACTCTATGCTGTAATGCAGTCTGCTTGTCTGTCAGAATTCCCAGTTCCTTTCAACAAACACTAGCTGAGCAGGAGACTGATCCATGACTGATGGCGTGAAAGACTAACACTAATAATCCTGTCTACGTCTTAGAGGAGAAACCAGTACTTGACTATGTGTTTACCACAGCTGATAGTCTACAGGATCTCCCGCTTCTGTCGTGTTCATGAATCATGCACTCTTTCTCCAGGTTTGAAAATCTATTGACTGACAACGTGTGCATGAGAACAATAAGATGCAGAAACCAAAGGAAGCCTTTGTACAATACAATCTGACTCATTCCATACATTTGCGTCGCCTTCATTGTTTCACGGACGGCTTCACATCCAGAAGAACCCCTGTAATCGCCGATATTCTCCTTCATTCTTGCAGCTGTCTCTTATTGATATGGTCATTTCCCCATGAATGGATGGATTTTCCCTCAACTCTTGACCAGATGCTACGACAGCATCGGAAGAAGCCTGCTGACAGATCCATTATTCGGCATTATAGACGTCCAAATAAGAAAAGCAGTCTGCTTAAGCCGTCAATTGTCTATCCACACGTCTATAAGAAGCTGCTGTTCTTGGCTGAGGTCCTCAACTCTTCTACTAGCAGCTCATCAACTCTAGCAGTGTTAGACATTCAATCTGCTACGTCTTCCTCTGCTACGTCTTATCGACTTCCGATCATCACCATGGCTCAGGCCGCTCAGCGACCTTCTGCGCTTACGTTTCCTGCTCTCCCCCCAGCGCCACCCGCATACACCCTCGACTATCATGTTTACGGGCACAACATCTTCGTCCTGGCAACGATGTGCTACGGGAAACGGTTCATCCTGTACGTGGCAGGGGTCGACTTGCGAGAACTCTCCGACATCTGGCTCAACTTTATGAAGAACTTGATGAACACTCGCGCTGCAGTGGAAGAGGGTCGAAACATGTCTCACGCGACACTCCTGGACATGTGGCTGCTTTCCAACGCCAAGGCTACGATGCAGGGCATGGCGTCCACAGCGCCGTGGTCGCGCATCCTGACCATGGAGGACTGGCTCAACGTCGACACGGTCCTGCTCCAGATGAGGATCTCTCGGGGCGAAATGTCGCTCGTCCCTTCGACCCCCAGCGCTGGGTTTTTCCGCGCGCGCATGCCCCGGCTCGTCCTCCCCTTCTCGGACTTCCTCGCCCGATCCGGAGTCATGCTTGTGCATCCGTCGCTGATCTTCCTCCCGCCGCACGACCTCAGTGACCGGCCTCCCAGGTTGACCAAGGTCTTTGTCTGCGGCCTGCCGCGCTATTTCAAGCCCGTCCCGGCCAAGCACGGTAGCGAGGGCATGATGCGCGAGCTCGAGATCCTCCTTCACATCCAGCGGGCGTCAGCGTCGAACATGTTCCGCGTGCCGATTGTCCACGAGGCGGTGCGCGCGGGCGAAGACGATGGCCAGATCTACGGGTTGTTGCTGACCTACTTCCCGCGCAGTCGCACGCTGGCCCGTGTGCGTCTCCAGGAGCGGCCCATGGCTCTCCGCCTGCATTGGGCGACCCAGCTTCGCGAGATGGTCCTCAAGCTGCACACGGCGGGGATCATCTGGGGGAGCCCCCAGCCGGAGAGCGTCCTGGTCGACGAGACCAACAATCTGTGGATCATCGAATTTGGCCGCACCCATGCGCCGCGCTGGGTTGATCGCAGCAAGGAGGGCACTTACGAGGGGGATCTCCAGGGCGTCGCTCAGATGTGCAACTGGCTTTCGGGTGTCTTAAACGACAACACTCCGCATACTGATGCTGCTGATGCGGGAGCGCAGATCCTGGCGACTGACTATGAGATCATGACTTGGAAGAACCAGCTAGCAGCGAGTGGTCATTGATCGTTGGTTGATACTTGGATACTGAAGGCGGCGGATTGGGAGATTGAATGAATGAAGGAACTTTCAGGGAAATCATGTATCTATTTTTTTAAGAGATTTTTTTTAGAGAAAGACAGATAGAATGGAAGATAATCTTTATGCAACAGTAGCTGTTTTCCTTCCGTATCATCAGAGAATAACTTGAGAGTGCTCTATTACCAGTGTTCCTGTCAGGGCCGTCAAACGCAAGATACGACTCCAATTACCTTGGCGAAGAATATTAAAGATCTATCGCAGACGTAAAGCAATTGAGTATGATTGAGTACGACGATTGTTTATTCGACAAGAATCCTGCAGGGAGCGAAGTTATAAAAATATATTATTGGGTATTTTTGCTCTCCAAGTTGATTCTGGAGTAATAACTTCGCACCACTACACCAGCCAGGGTGCTGTCTGAATAATTATAAATTGTCCTCCACAATCTATCACTATTACATCGATCTTTGCAGTATGTCGAGACATGCATCGTCATCGTCGCAAAAATAGCAACGCGATAAGATAACAATCACGTGCCGTCGATCAGGGGAAAACTCCGAAAGTTCACCACTTCACGTCGACGACTTCAATTCGAGCACTCGGGCCAGCACAGCCGCGTGAGCGATGAAAAGTTCTTTCCTGACGCATATCAGCCCCCCTGATGCATAGAGGTGTCGCCTCTGCGTCTTCCCTCCGCGGGTTCGCAATCGACTATGACAATCTCGACGATGTCGACTCCGACGACGACTCGCCGCCGCTCCGGCCGGCAGACTGGAAGCCCCGGGCGTCGTTCACGCGATATCCACCGCGCCGGCTGCGCACATACGCCATTGTGACCGTCCTCGTCCTCGTCCTCCTCTATCTCACGTTCCGCAGAGGCCACTCGCACCCTGCTCCCGGGCCGCACCCTTACCTGCGCTACGAGGCCGTCGATTGGTCGCGTTTCGCCTACAGCCAGTATGTGACCACGAGCGCCTATCTCTGCAATGCGGTGATGGTCTTCGAGGCCCTGCATCGGCTGGGCAGTCGCGCGGAGCGCATCCTCTTCTATCCCGAGGACTGGGATACCTGGATTGAGAACGGCAATGATCGCGATAGCCAGTTGCTGGTCATGGCGCGCGACCAGTACAATGTCCAGCTCATCCCGATCAAGCCGGAGTCCATCAGGAGCATCTCTGACGCAAGTAAGCTCCCACCATACCTACTAGATTACAGACCATAACGAGGGAAACTAACGACTCCAACAGGGGACCCAACCTCATGGGACTGGAGTATTACGAAATTGTATGCCTTCAGTCAGACGCAGTACGATCGAGTGCTCCATATCGACTCGGACGTGACGATCCTGCAGAACATGGATGAGCTCTTCTTCCTCCCCCCTGCCCGAGTGGCCATGCCGCGCGCATACTGGGACAATCCGCGCAGCGGGAAGCTCACGTCGCTGCTGGTCTTGATCGAGCCCTCGTATGCGGAATACCAGGCCTTGATGGAGGCCTCCCGACCCGTTGTCCACGGCCAGATCGTGACCAATTCCACCCCGGGCCACGAGATGTACGACATGGAGCTGCTGAACGAGCGCTACGGCGGGTCGGCGCTGGTCCTGCCGCACAGACAGTACGGCCTTCTGACGGGGGAATTCCGCACCAAGGACCACCGCAACTTCCTGGGCAACGACTACGAGAAGTGGGATCCCGATCGCGTCCTGAGCGAGGCGAAACTCGTCCACTTCTCCGACTGGCCGCTGCCCAAGCCATGGGTCATGTGGCCGCAGGCGCTCCTGGCGGAGATGCTGCCCAAGTGCGACGTGAAGCCCGGGACCGACGAGGAGAGCGGCTGCCGGGACCGCGAGGTGTGGCGGGAACTGTACGAAGACTTTCGTCGAAGACGGAAGGTGAGTACCTAGTCGCGATCGAAACGACGCAAAATTCAAATTGGTAATACGATGATTGACTAACGACTGCCTAGGAAATATGCAAGTTACTGAGCTACCCGGCCCCGGACTGGCCGCCGAGGCAATCTTCATAATTCACCCAGCTAGATGTGTGTATTATTCGACTGATATTTAGATATATATGCGGTATCAATATGTTCTGTATGTATATAGAGAGGGAGACAGCATGCAATATATACCTTTGATTCTCGAACTTGAAGATTAGGCAGTTGAGACAGTCTTGACAGTATTGCAGGGAGGCAAAGTCATGGCCTTGACAAACAACATTTGTGTCATAAAAAAAGGCAGAAATCATCAACAAACTGGATAAGGAAGGGCAAGAAAAAGAGATCGGGAGAGAGGGGAGACAGAATAAAGTGAGTCGAGCCTCGACACTTACTTTCGTAGCAAAGAGCACGAGCAGAATGCTTGCTGATCACGACTCAATCTCAGATTAGCTCTGATCGATATGCATGTGTATATGTCGTAAGCCAGTCGAGCATCATTCCACAGATCGATACCAATTTCTAACTCGCTGAGCTAGTCAATCGCCCATGCCAGCAGATGCAATGTCCAATCGAGTGATGATTTCTGCAGGGCAGTTGAGATATCCCTTGCATAACCCACATGTCTGCCGGACTAACCCAGCAACGGCAATCGTCGAGCTGGATTTAGTAATTTGTTTTATCGCTTATTCTTTTGTTCTATGCAATAAATCTCCGAACGGCAGAGTCGTCCATCATCAACATCGACTTTGTCTGCTTTCGTTTCTGCCGACATGGCGTCTGTCGAACAGCCCTCCGACAAGCCCATCAAGCCGGAAGTCTCTGTGAGTGAGGTCATCGAAGTCGAGAAAGATGTCGAGTACCCCAGTGTCACAAAACTTACCCTCACTACTATTGCTGTGAGTCTGGCGGTTTTCTGCATGTCGTTGGTGTGTTCGATTTGCAAAGACCTGATCTGTACATGCATGCACTGTACAGTACTTACTCACCTCCGCAGGACAACACCATCATTGCCACGGCCATTCCCACCATCACCGACCAGTTCAAGTCTCTCGGAGACGTCGGATGGTACGGGTCTGCGTACCTGCTCACCATCTGCTGCTTCCAGCTGATCTTTGGCAAACTCTACTCCTTCCTCTCCGTCAAATGGGTGTTTCTCACCGCGCTCTTCCTCTTCGAGCTGGGCTCGCTCGTCTGCGGCATTGCGCCGACTTCAAAGGCCTTGATCATAGGCAGGGCCATAGCCGGTCTCGGCGGTGCGGGCGTCTTTTCTGGTGCCGTCCTCATCGTCAGCAAAACGGTTCCCCTGCACCAACGTCCGACATATAATGGTCTCCTGGGCGCTATGTACGGGATTTCCAGCGTTGCGGGTCCTCTGTATGTTGACTGTCTGTTCGATCTCTATTAGACACTGCTGATAATCAGCTTTCTTACAGACTCGGTGGTGCTTTCACAGAAAAGCTGACATGGCGTTGGTGGTGAGTGCTAAATAAATCCATCCACCTCTTCTCTCGTCAGCTTGTGAGTCCAAGTCCTGTTGACGGCAGGGGCGGCACCAGTTTCTATATCAATCTCCCCTTTGGGCTTGTCGCCGCCGTCTTTATCTCCTTCTTCTTCACCAACCCGGGCCAGTACACCCCGGGCAAGGCTGTGGAGTGGAAAAACCGGCTAAGAGAGTTTGACGTCCTCGGGACAGCCTTGCTTCTGCCGGCCGTCATCTGCGTCCTTCTCGCGCTGCAATGGGGCGGGTCCCAGTATCCGTGGAAGGACGGCCGGATCATCGCGTTTTTTGTCCTGTTTGGTGTGCTTATCATCGCCTTTGCTGGCGTGCAGATCTGGAAGCAGGACAAGGCCACCGTGCCACCGCACGTCCTCAAGCAGAGAACCGTCTGGGCGGCTGCCTTGTACGCGACCAGCATGTCAGCGTTTATGTTCATCTTGATCTACTACGTAGGTGTCTCGTATTTCTTCTGTAGTATACTTACTGACGTCAACAGCTACCAATCTGGTTTCAAGCAATCAAAGGCGCCTCCGCCGTGAAATCCGGCATCATGAACCTGCCACTGATCCTGGCCATGGTGGTGCTGAACAGCATTTCCGGCATCCTTGTCAGCGCCGTGGGCTACTACACGCCCTTCATGATCGCGTCGTCGATCATCTCCGCCGTCGGGATCGGCCTGATGACCATGCTCACGCCTACCACGCCCCTCGCGCGATGGATCGGCTACCAGGTCCTCGTCGGCGCGGGCATGGGCATGGGCACGCAGCAGCCCATCACAGCCGTGCAGGCCGCGCTGCCAGCAGCCGACATCCCCATCGGCACAGCCATCATGATGTTCGCCCAGACGATGGGCGGCTCCATTTTTGTCTCTGTCGGACAGACCGTATTCCAGAACCAGCTGCGCAGGAACATTCTGCGGGCGATACCGGACGAGGGCAGGCAGATTGCGCCGCTCGTGTCCGGACTCGGCGCCACGGAGATCCAGGACGTCGTCTCCAGAAAGTTTCCCAAGGATCTGGCTAAGACGTTGAGTGCGTACAACGACTCGCTGACGGAAACGTGGTATGTTAGTGTGGTCATGGCGGGGTTGAGTCTGGTTGGCGCTGTTTTTGTGGAGTGGATTAGTGTGAAGAGGAATAAGCGATAGCTGGGAACTTACAACATGCTTATCTCATTCGTATACCGAGCTGTATTAGGGGTGGTGGTTTGCGTCTGTTTCGGGAAGATCATCTCTCCATCTTGGTCCCTTTTCTTTTAGTCGAGACCATCAACGCAGGAGATACGCGGACTGATATACGATTTCTTTTCTTTTCTTTTTGTTTCTTTTTTTTCTCACCACAATTCCAAGTCTATGGAGTAGGGAGTTTGCAATCTCAGGCGAAGGCTACTAATTAGTTAATAGTATCTTTTTCGAACGAAGTTCAGTGAATGGCGGTCTGCACGCTTAACTAATCACATCAACAGTCTGTTTTTTTCTAGCCTAGCTGCATACCATGCTTGAATAAAAGAAATTATCGAAAGGCTGATCACATTCCACGAAGCCTTGCAGAGTGCGGCTGAAAGCTGGTCTGGGGAAGAATTCGTATAATGCGTTGCTAATTAACACAATCTGATCCCGATTTCCAATTGGATGAGGGCAAAGCCGATTATACTGTGTACTGTATAGAACAGCTAATTGAGCCTCCTTACCTATGCTATACCTTAAGCTTGAGCATACGTAGAGTAATCCAAAAAAAAGTAAAAAATAAAAAGCAAAAAAATAAAAAATAAAAAAATAAAAAATAAAAAAAGGCTTTTCACTTCCTTTCCTTTTATTTCACTCAAGGAGGAAGGGACTGGATTTAAGAAATGCACGGCTAAGAGATAGGAAGCTACTGAATAGGGCGATTTGACTTTTTTTTTTAGTAAAAGAAATTATTTTTTTTAAAAAAATTAAGAGAGAGAGAGCAAAGAAAACAATTATCTTTCAGTACTTCTTCTGTCTTTTTCAATTGATTTTTTTATTCTTCCAATTCTTCGAATTGCATACTATATAGGTTTTTCCAGTATGCGATTACTTTTCTTTCTTTCTTTCTTTCTTCCTTTGTTTTTTTAAAGAAAACTACTGTACCGTACAATCATATCTCACGTACTGTGCAGGACCTATATACCATGATTTATAGCTGCTGTCGTTGTTGCCCTGCAATTGCAAACCTCTACAGAGTATCTACTGCTAGTCTCACAGAAACTAGCTTCATTGCCTTCTGCATATATATCTCTTCTCCTTACCTGCGTAGGTACATTACCTGTACTCCGTACTCTGTATGGAGTAACAAGGCAACGTTTAAGCCACTTGGCGGAGACACGATACGATGTATCTTATCCAAAAACGGAAATCTATTGCCGATCTACTCTGGCGCTGCGGGGAGCCAATCGCATTGCAGCCTTTCTTATCAGACCGGTACGGGCCGGCGGGGGTGGGGTAAGGTTACCTGCAACCTGCCTTTTCTGGTATAGGGCATCGTATTGTTAAGGTTATGCTTGCTTGGAGTGGAGGACAGGTATCAATTACTGCGTCTATGTACGGAGTACTCCGTATGTACTCTATGTATGTACATACAGTGTTTACAGATCGGTCTTCTCCTTTTTGCACTGATGGCAAAAGACAAGCTGTAAGTCATACATTCAATATGCTGCGCATTGGCAAGATCAACAGAAGATAGGACCAGACATTCTTGCATATACCTCTGCTCACTACCTTGAACAGGTTGTACAGGTCTACATATTCTGAATGCAGCTGATATTGAATATCCTCTTTCAGTCACCATCTTGTTGAGGATATCAAGAATACCTTTTACATATTCTGTCTTCAACAAACAGCTACATATACATTCCTCTGGTGCAAATATCTAGCCTAGGAGAAGTGTCGACAACCTCAGTCTTCCTTTAAATATTCCACCTTCCCTGGCAATTGTCCAGGTGAACCTTTATTCATCATGTCTTCCATCGCAGTCATCACCGGCGGAGCAGGCGGCATCGGGCGCGCCATCGCCGCCAAACTCGCCGAATCACACTCGCACGTCGTGCTGGTAGACATCGACGAGGTTCGCACCAAGACCGCAGTCGACGAGCTCAATCGCGACCGAGGCAGCGACAATAACAAGTTCAGCATGGCCATCTGCGACGTGACGAATCCCGACAGCGTCGCCGCCATGGCGCAACAGGTCCTCTCGCTGGGCGCCGTGCGCACGCTGGTCAACAACGCCGGAGCCACGCGCGTCGACTCGCTGCACGACATGACGCCCGAGGCGTGGCGGCGCGAAACGGCGCTGAATCTCGATGCGGCGTTCCTGTGTTTCCATGCGTTCGAGGACGCGCTGAAGGAAAGCAAGGGGTGCGTCGTCAACATCGCCTCCGTGAACGGTCTGTCCGTGTTCGGGAACCCGGCCTACAGCGCTGCGAAAGCAGGCCTCATCCACCTCACGCACTTGATCGCCGTTGAATATGGCCAGTACGGCATCCGCGCGAATGCTGTCGCCCCCGGCACGGTTCGCACACCGGTGTGGGAGCGCCGCGTGCGCGAAAACCCGCGCATCTTCGAGAACACAATGGAGTGGTATCCGCTGAAACGCGCCATCGAGCCCGAGGATGTGGCCAACGCGGTGGCTTTCCTGGCCAGTCCGCAGGCGGCGGCCATAACAGGCGTGTGTCTGCCAGTCGATTGCGGGCTTATGGCGGGCCAGGCGCCGATTGCGCGGACTTTTTCGCTGTCAAGTCACTATCAATAGAGTGCGGTGCTCTGGATAGAAAATGCATTCCAATCTTATAGATGGATAGATTGTGCTGAAAGTGTTGTAGATAAGACTGAATGAGTATAAGTTTGTAAATCTCACTCTAACTGATATCAAGTTCATTGATGAGGATGGGCGTCAAGTGGTTACAGTTATGTATCAATTTGCCCAGTTCGATATTCTTAAACTAAAAGCAGAAAGGTTCACGAGAAAGTACTAATGGCATACGAGAGTATCCTGACATTGTTTGTATGTCTTAATACAATGAATCATACACGGTCGTATCAAAAGCATGACACTACTATTCTATCTGAATCCCATGGCCTGCGATGGATTCGTGTTTCTACTGCAAATCAAGTTAATACCGAGTCTTCTATACTACAGCTTCGTCGCGTCAATCTCAAACACATGGACCCTCTCGTCTCTGTTGTCCCACTTCTCGCGACTCTCCGCCATAAGCGTCCCCGGTGACGGGGCCGTTTGCACAAAGTTCTTCACGGCCCGTGCGGGGAAGAAGAAGTGCAGAGCGCAGTACACGAACGCGCTGATCGCGAGGCCCACAAGAAAGCATATGTAGTACAGGTGCATCAATCCGTCGGGGACCGTGATCTTGGGGTTCACGTATGCGACGAAGCCGGGGAGCGAGGGTGCGGTGCCGCAGACCCACTGTACATAACGTCAGCAGTCATGACTAAATGACAAGAGAATATAGTAAGAGCAAAAGGAAGATGGGCTGAGACTCACCGCAATGATGGCCCGCCAATTGACGCCAAGTGTGAACCAGTAGATGCTGCCAGAGGAGCCGAGATAAAGGTCATCGACCTTGATCCGACGCCGGTTGACAATAAAGTACGACGAGATCATCAGCCCTGTCATCGGGCCCAGGAACACGGAGTAGCTGCTCAGGACGGCCAGGAAGGTGGTTGCCGTGTTGACGAGTTTCCACGGGTTGCACGCAACCGAGATGAGCGCCGTGATGTAGGCGCCGCGGCGGATGTTGATAAACTTGGGGAATGTTGCCGCGAGGTCGAAGCCTACCCGAGTCAGCAAGAAATTCGATATTATATGAGATGTGAGGCAGATGCGTGGGCGTGAACGGAGAAAAGTAAAGCAACAATACAATGTCCAACCGAGACAGTATCATTATCAATTATGAATAAGTGCAAGGAGAGTTGACTCACCTCCGGATAGCGCGTTGCCCGGTACGTTAACGCCAATCTGGCTCACCACCAGTGCCGCACCCCCAAAGAAGGCGGCGGCCCTCGAGCGCGAACCGCCATGCTCGATAATGGCACTCAGCAGGTTGGGTAGGTTCCAAAGCGCTTGGCCGTAGCGGTTCTGAGTGGCGGCCGTCACGAGGATGCCGATGACGGAGCAGCTGATGGCGTAGACGGGGAAGCTGAAGAGCTGGCCGTAGATGGCATCACGGGGCCTG
Source organism: Rasamsonia emersonii CBS 393.64 (assembly GCF_000968595.1). Classification (NCBI taxonomy): domain Eukaryota; kingdom Fungi; phylum Ascomycota; class Eurotiomycetes; order Eurotiales; family Trichocomaceae; genus Rasamsonia; species Rasamsonia emersonii. The sequence goes on along the minus strand of NW_013562960.1, from coordinate 26,517 downwards.
CGGGCAAACCTCGCGTAGTCGTTCTGGTTGAGGATGCCGGCGGCAATCGACCCAATGGTGCTGATGATGCCGAAGGCGATGTTCCAGCCGGGGGTGCCCGAGGCGGTAGAGGATATCGTGGCTCCAAAGCCCGAGGGGCCCATGGTGGCCAAGGCCCAGATAAGCAGGACGATTTCGAAGACAAGGATGACGGCGGCGGACACGTAGAAGAAGTACTGAAGCTTATGCGGGCGCACGTAGATGACGGGCATAGAGATGACCATAAAGATAATGTAGGCGACAAAGCTGGCGGTGGTCATGCCGGTCGAGGCAGGCATGTGGTTGGGAATGCGGCTCTCGATCGAGGGCCAGATGGCCTGCAGGCACACGTAAACACACTCGCCCCCGACCCATGCCTGGAAGCCGTCTGGAGTCATGTTAGTATGATCGAGATAGAATATATCGAGGTGTGTCGTTAAGGAGTTACGCAGCAACGAATGTGTATCAAGGACAGAGGAATACTATGCAGACATGTTCATATCATACGGCTATTTCCACAGAGGAAAGGTGGTAGATGGAGAGTGAGCCGCCGGAAAGTGCGCAAGGGAGAATCATCGAGGAAACGGGAGAACGATACATACACCACACTAAATCGTCAGCATCTGGCCAGCTCTAACACGGATTTGACACTCACCAACTGATAGCAAGATACGATTCCACAGCACAAACGTGCTGCCGTACATCCCCCAGACATAGCGATTCACGACTGGGAAGCCCACTAAGCCATTTATCAGTCTCGTTCTCGTCTGGGTAGAGCTCAAACAGTTCACTCATCAAGCTTTCCCGATCAAGTGGTTGCAGCAGGCAAAGGACCACTCACAGTGATAGTAGGCCCCAGGTACCGAGTTCAGGACGACCAACAGTGTTGCTATGATATTGCCCACGACGATGGCGATGATCGCCTGCCACCAGGTCAACCCAAGCGCGATCAGCGAGCTACCCGTCATATACGATGAGATATTCGATTGCACCAGCACCCCTGCCAGAGTCAGCATCCATATTCACCACCGAAGACGGATTCCACTATTCTAAACGGCAGAAAACTTTTGCCATCCCGAATGGAGTGCAAACTGACAGTAGTTGTGGAAGGTCCAAAACCCCCAGGTGCGCCGCCCGCTCTCGATCGGCTTGATGTCATTGTTGATCCAGCGGTCCGGGATCGTGCCTCCCTCGTGCTTGACCTCGAGGCGTCGAATTAACTTGTCCATGTCGATACCGTTCTATCAGGCCAGACAGCTGTTCAAGTCGGGTCCAAGCACGATCTGATCAGTTGGGAGTATGTACATACACATGGTGAGGATCGCCCGATGGTGCACAAACTGACAGTCGGCAGATATATCTTCTGCCGCTATAGCTCCTCAAGCCACCAGTGCTGCGACCTCGGCCAGCTGTCAGGCCGTCGAACCAGACATCGTCTTATCGCAAGGAGGGAGACGATCTTCGTGCGGACACGCGACAGATAAGCCACACCCCGGAACGGATACCATTCACCAACGGAAAACAGCCGCATACAGAGAGATCAGAATCAATGCAGATAACGTCAACCTGACGGCGTCGGGTAGGAATACTGCTTCCAGTTTGGCCCCGGGGCAGCATTTGGCTACAGTGGAGCGATCAAGTGGACTGAGCTCTGACCGTTGCATGTTTTCGCTCCCCGGGTGATAGGGTCGGCAAAGCGACGCTCGTGTTGCCGGAAATCCCCCTTCGTATTTGCATGGCGCTACTGTCCCAGCCGTCGTCGAGATGATGGATTTGGAAGGTCGATAGCACTAGAGAAGAGCACTGTCACGAGGCAAGCCTCCACTGGAGAATGCCTGGCTGCAGTTACGGTTGCTAGGGCGAGTTCTCCGCACAACTGCCGACACTAGCTAAGCGCCATCGTTATCAACAACCGGACACGCTCCGGTTCGGCGTTTGCTATTGGTAACGCTATTAGCAATCCTGTCGGTCATCTCCAACCTCAGATCTCCTCCGCTCCGATCGCTCTCGGCCAAGGAGCCTGCCCACTGGAAGCTCGATGCGACGCCGCAGCCCTGGGCCTAGATACACACTGGACCCTCCAGAAGCCTCATCCCAGTTTGGTGTGACTCACGGCTATAAAGGTCCAGGAACCTGGTCCGCGCCATGGCGACAGCAGGGTGCCTGGGAAGTTGTGGCATGTTCGGTCCGAACCGCTTGTGAAGACAGCAAGACCGAGCCTTTCTGCGTTAATTGGTCGACAAATTATCCTCCCAGTTAGAGAAGCCGGCTGAGTAGATTATGAAGACCTAAGGCCGATCGAGCTGGTTCAATTAAAAGAAATAAATATTCAGTCGAGACAAAATGGCCTATCGCATCGGTGTCGACGTTGGTGGCACCAACACGGACGCCGCCATCATCGATATCACTGCTGCTGACTCCCCCTCGCGCGGTGTATGCGCTTCCAGCAAGACGCCCACCACCGTAGATGTGACCAGCGGCATCTATACCGCCATCGAGGGCGTCCTCGCCAAATCGCAGGTCGACAAGCGCAAAATCCTCAGCGTCGCTATCGGCACCACCCACTTTGTCAATGCTGTCGTCGAGGCTGATGCCCGCCGTCTCAGCAAGGTCGCCGTCGTGCGGCTCTGTGGGCCGTTCACGAGACAGGTGAGGGAGAGATGCTCCTCAGAAAAGGAGACAAGAGAATGCTGAGTCCGATCAGGTGCCTCCGTTTGCCGACTTTCCCCCGGCCCTCAAAGCGATCATGGGCGGACCCGTATTCTATCTTGATGGCGGTAAGAAATGACTCCATTGAAGGACCTACTGGACAGCTTCGCAACCTGTGAGAAGAAGCGCAGTCCATGTTCAAATACACTAGTAACTAGATGCTGAGTGTGCTCGCGACAGGTCTCGAGATTGACGGGCGCGAGATCAGCCCGCTGAACCCGTCGCAGATCAAAGCCACCGTCGAGAGCATCCAGCGCGCCGGCATCCAGATGGTCGCTATTGTCGGCGTCTTCTCGCCCCTGGACCATGCTGGCATCCATGAAGAAACCTGCAAAAAGATGATGCTCGACCTTGATCCGTCGCTCTCCATCGTCTGCTCGCATGCCATAGGAGGTGTAGGCCTGCTTGAGCGCGAGAATGCCACCATTCTCAACGCTTCCATTCTCAACTTTGCTCGCCGCACCGTGCGCGCCTTCTGCAAGGCCATGGTCAAACTAGAGCTTACATGCCCGTTGTTCTTGACTCAGAATGATGGAACCCTGACGGACGCTGCCACTGCTGCCGAATTTCCCATAAAGACCTTCGCCAGCGGACCGACGAACAGTCTGACCGGCGCCGCTTTTTTGGCTTCCCTCGATCGTGGTGCGAACCTGGCGGCGCCCGAAACCCAGGTGCTCATGATAGATATTGGAGGTACCACTAGTGACGTCTGTGCCCTGCTGCCCTCTGGATTCCCGCGACAGGCCCCGAATTTCGTCGAAGTGGGTGGCGTTCGGACGGCCTTCTCAATGCCAGAGGTTTTGTCAGTCGGGCTCGGCGGCGGCAGTCGGGTCTCGTTCGACGAGAAAACCGGCAAAGTCAGCGTGGGACCGGACTCAGTTGGCCACTATCTGACCAGCAAGGCCTTGGTCTTTGGCGGAGATGTGATGACGGCGACGGATATTGTAGTGGCCTCGGGGAAAGCCCAGATTGGCGATGCCTCCAAGGTCGCCCACATCTCCGCAGATGTAGTGGTCAAGGCGCGTAGTGAGATCAAGAAGATCATCGAGCGTACCGTCAACCGGATGAAGGTATCTGACCTGCCCGTTACCCTTCTTCTCGTCGGAGGTGGTTCCATCGTTCAGATGGACCCTCTTGATGGCGTCGCCAAGTGCATTGTTCCCCCACACCACGATTCCGCCAATGCCGTTGGTGCGGCCATTGCAAAAGTTGCAGGAGAAATTGATGTCATTGAGATCCTTGCCGATCGAGACGAGAAGGCCGTCGTCGCAGCCGCCCAACAAAAGGCAATCGAGCTGGCCGTGGCCCGAGGCGCGGACAGGACCGACGTCAAGATCGCCCAGATCGACAAGATTCCCCTCCAATACGTCTCGAACAAGGCCACGAGACTCGTTATCAAAGCTATCGGCAAATTAGCCCAACCGGACACAAGTTCACCTACTGCATCCCAGCAATCCGGTTCGATTGCCGTGGACGGCCTGGACGACGATGTCGACGAACCACCAAAACAGAAGGCTTCGGCGGATGCTGCACTCTCAGCCGTCAAGCATTCTGCCTACATCGATATCGACGCATATAAACCAGAAGTACGGGACGGTGTCTGGTACATTTCACCTGTGGATCTCGAGTTCATTGCCACTGGTACTGGCGTCTTGGGAACCGGCGGCGGAGGACCATCCTATCTCCAATACCTTGAGTGTCTGGAACGCCTTCGAGACCCGGCGTCAAAAGGCCGCATGCGAGTTATCAGCCCGTCCAGCCTCAAAGACTCGGATGTCTGTGTCTTCGGTTCGTGGTACGGCGCTCCCAGCGTGTCTGGCGAGAGGATCCCTGCCGGCACTGAAATTCCCAGAGCCATCGATTATTCCGTCAAAATATCTGGCCAGACGCATTTCGAAGCTGTAATTGCAGACGAAATCGGCGGTGGCAACGGTCTGTCGTCCTTCCCCACGAGCGCTCATTTTGACATCCCGGTGGTTGACGGGGACCTGATGGGACGGGCCTATCCGACTATGGAGCATGGTGAGTCGAATTGGCAACAAAGCTCGTCTCATCGCTTTGTCTTTTTGCTCACACTCTTTAATCAGGTACTCCCTATGTTTATGGCCATCCTCTCACCCCGTGCGTGTTAGCGGATGGCAAGGGGAACGCGGGTGTAGTTTTGGTATGTGCAATCTTCGGTTCTTCCGACTTGTCATCTGCTAACCGATCCAAATAGCATGCAGAATCGAATAAAAGGGTCGAGACCATGCTCAGATCGCAATGCGTTGACCTTGGCCTAATGGCAGCAGCTGCGGCAACTCCTCTGACTGGAGACGTGATTCGGAAATATGCCATCCCCAACACCGTGTCCCAGGCATGGTATATTGGACGGGCAATCCACAAGGCGAGAAAGTCGAAGACCAACATTATCAAAGCAATTGTAAGAATATGACCTACTCTTCTCTCGGATAAGAACTTATACTGATGATCTCCGTGTGACTTCTAGTTTGACACAACTCCAGGTCGCCTTCTCTATACCGGCAAGATTATCGACGTCAAGCGCGATGTCAGCCGTGGATACACCATGGGTCAGTGCGTTGTTGCGCCGTTAAGCGGTGATGAAAAGGACACGACGATGGCCATAGAGAATCCCGTGGTGGAAGAAGAGCGTCCAATTGTGATTCCGTTCCAGAACGAATTCCTGTATGCTGCTTATGCTGATCCCACTGATCCTGACGACCAGTCCCGTTACGAGATGATCTGCACAGTTCCAGACCTAATCTCAATTCTGGGACCGGACGGCGAGGCCATTGGGTCTCAGGAGCTGCGATACGGCCTCCATGTGAGTATCATCGCAATGGCTGCCCATCCGCTGTGGACTGGCGACGAACGAGGCTTGCGTGTCGGTGGTCCGAAGGGCTTTGGTCTCGATATGGAATGGACGAGCATTGGGCCGTACCAGGAGCCCCCAAGCGTGATTGCTGAGTTTAATGTGTCCTCATCGTCCTGATTTAGGATGTGTACATTGTTCATAGACCTGAACACAATAGAAAAGAAAATGATTTCGTAGATATTCTCCCATTTGGAGAATTCTTACACATTGTAACATCGCAATTGACTGGTCCTCTCGATGAAATATTCTCGGTCCACAAATTTCTTGAGATCAAGCGGGAAGGTCTAGGATATTTTGTGAAGTTGAGCAGCAAAGACAATTGACACAAATTTGCCATTCAAGTCTCTAGTCTCTTACTGTGTGGAGCCATAGTTGCTAGCACAGAACTGCCTTTGACGGCAAGTTTCCTGAATTATAACAACATCGAAATGAAGCAAGATCGGTTCTGCGTCTGCAATAATGCTGGAAGGAGCAAACATTCCTTTTCTTTAAGAGACGAAGAAGTGATGGAACGAATCTCACTCTCTGGTTTGTTCCTGTTGATTGAGACTCTCCATAGTGATGGCAAATCAGAATATGATGCCTTCCAGGTATCTGTTTGCATTAAATCAAACGAGCTATCGAGAAAGATGAAAAGCTTCGATTCCTGAAGGTGCGAGAGACTGGGTGGCCGAAATATGTCTCTGATAGGCAGTCACGCGAGGCACGCGATACACGCAGCCCTGACCCTAGGCCCTAAGCCCTGATTCTAGCTGCTGAGCCAAGAGATCCCGCCAGAATACATTGTATATTGATTTTTGTCCTATTTTTTTTTTATTTTGCAAGTCAACTTCTGATTACAATCATTCATCTCTACTCTCTAATCTGATTATATCGAATTACACTGTCATGGAATTGTGAATCTGAAAATAGAGGTCTTTTCCTCATACAGGCAGTAACACTTCACTACAAGGCACGTATATTATTCCCGGAACTCACTACGAGGCTTATCCGGATGCTGTCGACGTCGTTGTCGGCTACCGCCTTTGCCGAAGCCATCGAAGCCAGCTTGGACGCCATCCTGGCTCGGTCAAAGCGCCGACGAATAAGGCCCTGATCAGAAGCGTTTTGTGCTGAGCGACTTCGGCGCCGGCGGAAAACTGACTTTGACTGTGCCGCTCTGGTTGCACAAGGGATCAAACGCTGACGGGGACAAAAAGTATATCAAACTGGTCCGCCTGGTAGCGTTCTTCCGCCGGCAGAAACTGTATTCAGACCAGAAACGGGAGAAATGTTTCGAATCCGATTACTCGCAGAAGCCCCATGACCTCCGGCCATGATCGAGACATTCGACGAGTCGTGCCTGTTTGGGCTGCATCCATTACTATTGCGTTCAAAGACAGGACATCATGAACTTGATTCATTGCATTTGCATCTGTTTCCTGTTCTGACTCCCATATGTAGTACAAGAAAACGGCCGTGGTTGGGGACTGCGAAGAGGGCGTGCATATATGTGCCTGTCTGCAGTGAGGCAGCTGAAAGGTTACGCAAATTGCGTTGACGTTAAAAAAATATTGGAGCTACGAACATGTTCCTGACTTGACTTGTGGAATACATATGTATGGTTCTTATCTCTTTATCTGTCTTTGTTAAAGGTATTTAAATTCCAGTAAGCGCTTACTGGGCTGAATCAGGCTTCAGTCCTGGCCATTCCTAACCTAAGGCTCACGTTGTACAAGCATTCTTTTTTTTTTCTAATTATCTGAAGTCAAAGATTACTGGGTATTTACCATTTATACTGTCAAGTGATCGATGCGGGATTGAGAGGAAGTGTTCAGTCGAGTGCGGTTGTTACACAGCTATGTTGAACTAAAGAATTCACCTGAATTTATATTATCGGTAGATATTTCTGCATTTCTAGGATCCAGCCAAGATACAAATGACAGGGGAAAAACTTTTACAAGTATCCATGCTTTGCAGCGCCACAGCACAGCAAACTGAGAGAACCACGACCTTCAGCTACATACATATACCTCTGCTCCTTCTGTATTCTCTTCTACTCCTTTTCAGTTTTCTTTGCTGCTTGTTGAGCCAAGACATGGGGTGGCTGACAGCGATTTGTATGTCTCGGTTTTCCGCCACACAGAATAGGTTTGACGCTATAGAGAGGTAGTAAAAGCAGTCTTTTTTTTTTGTCTACATTTACCAACAGTGACTAATTCCTTTCGTCAACGCAGGGCGCCTGTGTCGACAGCCTAGCAGAAGTTGTCACCCTCGCTCGCAATCCTGATTACCGAATTGGACAGCGGGCTGTGCTGCTAGCAGGGTAGTTCTCGACGTTTGGCCAATCACGAAGCTATTTCGGACAACTCGGTGCGATTTGCACCGTCAGCTGAAGACCATTATACTGTTCTGTCATCGCTGACTGTCCGCTTAACCTTGTTCGTGGGGGGTAGCTTCAGCCGCGGGGATGGCTCCCATATCCATTTATCGGTTGATCTACTCCGGAAAACTCAAGGCTCAAGTGCTTCTATCACTGTGACTTTCAGTCCCGCCGATCTGGCTTGGTGGGTAATATACTATTCTGGATTTCTGCAGGCATGGATCGACGATCCGACAATCAGATGACGCCACGGCGTGGATGGCCATGACAAAAACGCTCAAGCAGCAGAACCTTGGGAACGGGACGGCACATCCGAGGGACTAAGAGTGGATCGGCTCCATCCTCAGCGATCTAGCGCCACGAACTATTATACCTAATCTCTTCATTTATCTACACGAACCACCACCCTTCCAGCCTCGAACCACTATTCTTCTCTTTTCTCCCCCTGATTGGCGCCCAGAACCCACTGAGATCGGGCACAAGAACAGCTGGTCTGTGCTCGGTGGGCGCCGTCCCCGGCCTTGTTGACAGCCTAACCGAGGAAGATTGACAGCTTGACCTCTGAGTTGCAACCATTATGGTCTCAATGTTGAGTATCTATTCCTACTATCCTATTCCATAGCCTAGTATCTGATGATATTGGGTCTAGATCGCCTCAAGAGTCGAAGATGGGCCCAAAGGCAGGCACACCCCTCGCCTCAAGTCCAAACACCAACTTTTTAGTCAATACAGGATTGCTAATCACGCAGACCGCCTCAGCCGCGAAGTCGCCCACGAGATGCTGGACGATCGGCAACATGTCGACACGCCCGCTCTTGCTTGTGTCAATCACCACGGGATCGGGATCCATCCTCTCCACCAGATCGATAACCGCTTGCCCGTACGTCTGGAGCGGGTCCCGCGTTTGCCACACGACCCTCATCGCAGGGCGATGCTCGTCGCCCAAGAATGACAGGCACGGTCCAATTCCAGACCCAGTCGTCACCACGATCACCCTTCGGAAGACCCGCATCGCGTATGCAAACCCGTAGATCAGCACTCCGCGCTTCCAGAGGTGGGTAGGCGGGTGCTGGATACAGTCTGTGGTCCAATCGCCAGCCTTAGACACCAGACAGGAGAAGCTCTTCCCATCTGGATCCGGGAAGGTTGCGAAGCCGTGCCAATCCTGCAAGGGGTGCTTCGACAGTTGGATACCTTTCCCGAACGTGGTTGTGGCGTGGTCGAAATGCAATCGGATTGCGTGGCGAGATAGAACCTCTGGCCGGACCCGCACCTTGCGCAGCAGCAACCAAGGGTGGATAATCGCGACGATCGTCACCATGAGGAACCAGAACGCCGGGAGCTGAATAAGATATCGGCCGAGGCTGAGGCTGAGGCGTTGGGCCTGTCGGGCATCATTGGCGAAGAGCAGCAGCAGTGCCAAGAAGAGCGCCACGACCAGCCAGCCTGCAAAGCGGTGGGTCAGCTCGAAATAGTCATGTCGTCTGAACCGGAAAGTTGGATATGCGACGACGATAATGGCCAGTAGCAGGGCTAGGATGACATATGAGAGAACCACAACAGCGGTCGAAATGGCGACAATGGGAGCGTCTCTGGGGAACCAGTACTCCCGCGAGACGAGAGCGACCAGGCCGATATACCACACGAAAGCCGCGATGCCGCAGCCGCTGTGGACTCCGCCGTAGTGATAGACCTTCGCGGCGATGCGGCGGAGTCGTAGTGGCGCGGATCGGGGAATAGAGCAGACGATCAGGAAGATGGCGTTCACGATCAGAGGTTGTCGTGCCAGGCCACAAACGACCAGGTTTGCGGCGGCTGCGCTGACGAAGGATAAGAGAGATCGGTCCCTGACCATGACCGCAATGAAGACCGCAAGGTTGGCAAAGAAAACTAACGAGAACAGGCGACGGTAGATATCGAGCAGTGTATATCTGATGAAGGCATATATCCGCGGCCGCTTCTTCTCGGTCTGTGCTTCCAGATCTAGGGCGGTTTTCTGTGTGATATCCCCTTTTCTGAGGCTGGACGCGCTCTCAGTCGGAGTGTCGCTGAGCCGCGTGCTCGTGTGCGAGGGCGAGATTTCCTTCTCGCTGACGGCGCTTTGATCTGCCATTGTATGTACAGACGCACAAGTAGTCAAACACAACAATGCAAAGGCGAAAAAAAAAAACAAATTCTTCACGGAAACATGCTCAGAAATGCCGCCAGATCGAAGATATGGCTGGATATAAACACGATTGAAATCCCGGTGGCAACGAGCCAGGTGACATTCTTGAAGGCAATCTCTTTCAATTCTGATATGACAACAATGGCCTCATTTTTGAAGCTCTCACTTGCTCCACCAGGAATGCTACTTTATGCTACCTGGCTGGTACAAGTGGAGAGAGTGATGGACTGAGTAATTAATCATCACATCACTAATCTCACAAGCTTTTTCAGGTTGCAAGCAGGAGGGATCCTCCCTTGCTCGTCGTCTAGCCCTAATGCGGCAGGAAGACTGGCACGAATCGGGGAAGCCCGAGCTCCAGCTGTAGGGCTATAATATCGGGGGGTTTGCCTAGTAGGCTTTTGTCGTCATCTACTGGCCAGGTCGGTCCTCCCATCCTCTCCTGGTCAGACCCGGTCAGCTCGCCTGTGGTTGTATGCCACACCAGCTTCCGTTTAACCGGTCATGTTCTCATTCGGCGAACGAGATCGGCATCCACTAGACAAGAATCCTATCCAGGTGGGTGGGTATATGTAGAAGAATCCAATCTTGCAAGATCGACCCTAACCATAATACACCAGCGGGGTGGCGAACAGATAGAAGATCGATAGTTCAGCCCCCTGGGGACAAAAGACTCAGGTCCGGCTCCAGAATCTGAAAGACTGAGACCTGACTGGGCCTCTAGCTATTCTCCGAACGGCAGGGATTTGGCAGAAATTGACCATAGCAAACGAGTCACGGTACCTCTGTTTGTCTGCCTGTCCCCAGGAAAAAGTGGATAATGTACCGCCTCGGCAGCTGTGCAGGTCCAGTCAGCTGGAGGGGGACGTGGCGGGATACGTACCTCCCTCCATGAGTCCAGTATAACAAATTAACCGACTGGATGGCCACTCTGAAAGGCTCACATGGCACCCTCGCTCTAGGCAAGGGTCGAACATGAGGTGGCCAATAAGACCCGTCAACGATCGATTGACCCTGTCAGCTCTAGATGGCGTTGCAGTCCTGAATGGAATGAATATGCAGACCCAACCCTACGTCACTGCCTGCATCGGCTCGGGCCTTACGTCCGCCTGGTCCGGTAGATTTTGAATTTCACAAGGCTGCACCTTTTGGGCCAAGCGAGTATTTGTCATGACAAGCAGTTCGTCATCCGACCCGATGCGGATTATTGAGAAATAATGGACAGTACTGGTCCGTGATCTGGTCAAAGGATCCCACAGACTGGTCATTATTTGTCATGCTGGAGACAGTTCCCATTCTTGTGTCATGTCTGGGGATCATGGACGACGGGTATAAAAGGCGTTCATTGCCCGGCGTATCGACGGGCAGATGAAGACCAGCTTAGCATCTTCTCTCTTTCCTTCAGATACAGAGTGATCGACTTTTCTGCCCTAAATTATATCGTCATCATGGGGGCTCAGGTATCGTACTACATGGACGCTCGCCCACCGCCCCACGCCCCTGTATACAAGGATCTGCTGTCGTTTGTGTTCGACGACCGTCCGGTCGAATACGATGAGCAGCGGCCCATCTACATCGATGCAGAGAACCCGTCGTGGGCGCTGAACGCGCGCCAGTTCCGGGTGCTGGTGCGGACCTTGATTGCGGGCTTCAAAGCGTGGAATCTCCAGCCCGGGGAGTGTGTGTTGGTCCATTTGCCAAATAATGTATATCCATTTATTCGATCATGCCGTTTGGTATGTTGTGTTCAGTGGCTGACGGTTGATAGGTTCTTTATTCTGCCATATTCTACGGCATTATAGGCGCCGGGGGCGTCTACATGGGCACCAACCCGCGCAGCCAGCCGCACGAGCTGCAGCACCTGCTGCAGCTTGCGGAGCCAAAGTGGATCATCACGTCGCCGGACGGGCTTCCCGTGCTGCGGGAAGTGGAGACGTTGAAAGAGCTGTCATCGAGCCAGATCTGCGTCCTGGATGCATATGCCATTGCCCGTCTGTCGCAGTTACTGCTATCCACCCAGAGCACAACGTGTGCCTCGCAAGATGAGACAGACAAAGAGATGGGCATTCTTAACTTTGCCAGCCTACTTGACCACGGAGAGAGTGACTGGATCCGGTTCGATGAGAAAACTGCAGCAGAAACCACACCGGCCGCCATGTTCACGACTAGTGGCACCGGAGGCCTGCCCAAGGCGGCGATTCTCTCGCATCACGCCATGGTCACCCACCATCTGAGCATCCAGTATCCGGTCCCATACGATGTGACCCGGCTGATGTCGCTGCCCATGTTCCACCTCTTCGGCTCCCTGTGGAGCCACATCTTCCCGATCCGCTACGGCCAGCCGTTGTACGTGCTGCCGCGGTTTGAGATCAGCCAGTACGTGCGCACTATCTACCTATACCGCATCACGGAGACCTACATGGTGCCGGCGATGGTGCAGGCGCTGAACCGGTGTTCGTCGCTTGCCCTGAGGGAGTATTTGGCCTCTCTGCGGTATGTCGGCGTAGCCGGGGCGTCCATTGATGCGGTGTCCCTCCGACGCTTCCAGGACCAACTTCATCCCGACGCGCAGATTTCGCAGCTCTGGGGCATGACCGAGGTCGGCGTTGCGTTCCAGATCCGCTACGGCGAGCGGGATGAAACAGCCAGCATCGGACGTCTGCTGCCCAACTACGAGATCAAGCTGCTCGATGGCCAGGGGCGGGCCGTAACGGCGGATAACCAACCTGGCGAGCTGTATGTCCGCGGGCCGGGCACGTTGATCGGGTACCGGGGGATGCCTCCGGCCAAGGACGAGGACGGCTGGTTCCGTACGGGCGATATCGTGTGTGTCCGGGGCGGCAAGTTCTACATCGTAGGGAGGGCCAAAGAGCTGATCAAAGTGAGGGGGTGAGTAGATGATATTTCTGCCTGAACAACATATTTAAATCGAGCTATTTCTAATGGACGATTCTAGTTGGCAAGTCGCTCCCGCAGAGATCGAAGCAGTCCTGCTGAAACACCCCGAGATCGTCGACGCGGCTGTCATAGGAGTCACGCAGAAGGACCCGCAGGACGACACCGGGATGGTGACCGAGGCCGTGCGCGCCTTCGTTGTTCGACGCAAGGGTCAGCACGCCAGCAAGCTGACGGCAGACGAAGTCTACTGGTTTGCGCGGCGGCAGCTGGCCAGCTACAAGGCTCTGGACGGGGGGGTCATCTTCGTCGAGGACATCCCGCGCACTCCCAGCGGCAAGATCCAGCGGTACAAGCTCGCGCAGATGAACTCGTACCGGGAGATGGTGTCGTCGTTGATGCAGCGGTTTGACACCGTCAACCACGGCACATCTGTTACTGCTGGAATCGGCAGTGTTGCAATCGGCACGTCTACAACTAGCGTGAGTGTGGGAAACGTATGACGACACGATTTAGCTGAATTAATTAGTTATGAGTTGGACAACATTCATTGCATTCTCACCAGTTTGGTTACCGGTGAGCAGGAGTGCTGGCAGGATCGATTGGAGTTGTGGAGTGAACTTTTTTTTTCTATCCATTAATCAGTACACATAAAAGTGTTTTGTTTGTAAGTAGTTCTGCTGTTGCTTTAAATACATATTTGAGATATATTTCTATCGAAAGATACAAATCACTTTTCAACTTAGGACGGACATCTCGACATAATATATATTTTCTGAGGAGAAAACCTCTTCAAACTTGAATGAAACGAAAGATCCGTCCTATATTATATATTACCATCTACCTATCTATCTAGATAGGATAGAAGACTCCCTCGGCGTCAACAATATTTTATTTTTACATAATCCAATCCGCCACAACAGCTGAGCTGGGAGATTGAGAGCGACTTGACTTGACTTGAAAGAAAGAAAGAATGAATGAATGAACGAAAAAAGAAAGATCTGACAAAATGACCGGCTGCTGCAGTACATATACTACATCCTGTTCTTAATATTTTGTAAAGATAATTAATTATCATTGTTGTTCTCATTCATCAGAGGAGCTAACTAGAATCTAATAGATGGATTTTATTTATTTATTTATTTATTGCTCAGTTGAAAAATCCCATCCTTCCATCCTTCCATCCTTCCTGTTCTTGAGAGCTAGCTATGACTAACTAACTTGGCAATAATAATAGAATAGCTATAATTAATGGAGGAGGTGAAGTGATATTACTTACTTACTATCCTTGGCTTCCAATGTTTTCTTTGCTTTCCTGTTATGATTGATTAATTGCACCACTACGGAAATAAATATTAATAATATAGAGCGGTGTTTGTTTTTTTTTTTCGCTTAATCATCCATCCATCCATCCATTCATTTCGTTCATTTCATTCATTTCATTCACTTGTTCCTTCCTTGTTACACCCTAAAAGACAAGAAAAAAAAATGGAAAAAATCGATACAAAATTTTCCATAACCTAACCTAATCTATCCTATCGTAACTCCTATCGTAACTCGTAACGTAATGTTCAGAGGGAATGATGCTTCCTAGATAGCTTCGTTCCTCCTCTCCCACTTATCGTGTATCATATCATATATATTGATATTTCATGCTTGATGCTTGATTATAACATACTATATGTCCTTCACTTCCGGTCGAACTGCCAGTCGAACCTCCCAGGTCGATCCTCGTACGGAAATGCCCGTCGATCATCGAATCGAAACGGCCGCTGATCGTCATAGTCAAAGCGATGCGAGGCCTTCCCGACCATTACCCGCCTGTTGCGGTCGTCGTCTGGCGTGGGCGAGTGCATTGCCTCTACGTGGCAGGTGTAGCCCGTCGTTGTCAGGCGCGACTTGTTGGATGACCACGTCCGAGGCCGTCCCGTGTAGGACTGCGGTCGCGGCACGAAATGCTTCGATTCCCACGCCTTGCTCACCGCTGCGTACAGCTCGTCTACCTGCTCCAGTGACAGCCCCTTCGTCTCGTACACCATGAACCACACGAACACGCTCGCCACCACGCAGCATCCGCCCCAGATGAAGAATACCTTCGCCTGCAGGTTCAGGTTCCCCGGCCCCGCGTCGATCATGTACGGGATCGCGTACGCCAGCCCCCAGTTGACCAGCCAGTTGGACGCTGTCGACATGGACAGCGCCTTGGCACGCACTTTCAGCGTGTAGATCTCGCCGGGAACGACCCATACCACGGGCCCCCACGAGCAGGCGAAGAAGAAGATGTACATACACAGAAAGGCCACCGACGCTTTGTTGGCGACGGGATCCTCCTTCAGCGCCGTGCCCACCGATGCGACGATCAGCTGGCAGATGGCCATCCCCGTACCCCCGAACAGGAGGAGAGGGCGACGACCCCATTTCTCGACCATCCACAGTCCCGGGATCGTGGAGGCCATGTTGACGACGTTGGTGATCACCGTGATGGTGAACGCGTTGCGCATCCCCGCCGTCTGGAAGAACGAGGTCCCGTAGTAGAAGATGAAATTCACCCCGGTCAGCTGCTGGAATGCCTGCAGGAGACAACCCGTGGCGAGGCGCTTGCCCAGGTTCCCCCGGAAGCAGTCGAGGTAGGTGTTGCCGCCCAGGTTGAGCTCCCGCTCGTGGTGCTGGGCGATGTCTGCTAATTCAGCCAGATGAGGACTGTTGACTGGAAGTCGTCGCAGCCTGGCCAGTGACCGAGCCGCCGCATCTAGGCGGTTTCGCTTGATGAGATAGCGAGGCGTCTCCGGGAGAGTGATCATCCCGGCCATCAGAAGCAGAGACCAGGCGGCCTGCACCGCGAGCGGGATCCGGTACGACCCCGTGTCATTCCGGTCCTTGGTCGCGTTGTCCACGATCGCCGCGAGGAACAGCCCAACAGTAATAGCAAACTGATATGCGCCGACGATAAAGCCTCGGATCCATTTCGGTGCAGTCTCGGATTGGTAGAGCGGGACTTGACCCATTATTATTATTAGCAGGACAGCCGACCTCAGACGAAGAAAACTCAAACTTACTCAGGGTAGATAGCATCCCAACTCCATACCCGGCAAGAAATCGACCGACGACGAACAGCGGAATGGCCGACGCCGCTGTCTGCAGCGTGACGCCCAGGATGAAGACAGCGTTCGCCGCGATGAGACCCCATCGTCGGCCGATCCTGTCGGCAGCCGGGGCGGCGAAGAGCGCGCCAAAGAAGGTGCCAGCCGAGAGGATGGAGACGATCAAGGATTTCTGGCCGGCGGTGATGTCGGGCAGTCCGGTGATGGGGTTGATGTAGCCGGTCGAGAAGCTGTCTTTCCATTGCTGCATGGCCAAGATGCCATTGATGTTGCCGGTATCATATCTGGACGATCGTCGTTAGCTCAGACGAGTCGCTCCTACGAGTTTCCAGACTGACGGGATTGCAACCTACCCAAAGAGAATCCCTCCCAACGCAACGAAATGCCCGACCAGGATGGCGGGCACCGCAGAGCCAGGCACACCGGCCGGCGGGCGCAGGTGGATCTTCCCGAGAATGGACGCGAGGCATGTCATTCTCACATGGTAACGACGGGACGGCGCGAGGATCGAAGCGATAAGGTGCAGAAGGAATCTGCGACAGAATCTGGGGGGAGATTAGGTGGAGCTCGCCATCGGCGGCCGCCAGAGCGGTGGGCAGGGTGCTGTATATACCCCGGCCTCGGACTCGGCGTCGACTCCCCGGATCGTACGTAGGTCGACGGAGGGTGCATGGGTCGATGTTGGTGCATCGTCTTTTCTCTCGGAACATCCCGGTGGCGGGGAAGAGCCGAGGAGGGCTCACGAATCAGCAGCGCACGCAGACAGTGTCCAACATTAAGGTTCCACTGCATGACAGTTGCATCTTTGCAGATTTCCCAGTACGGCACCGCGTGCTGACCGGGGGCGGGTCTTCTGCCAATGCCGGAGGACGCAGCTCAGCTCGTGCTGGATTGGGGTAACGCAGCATCTGCTCTCGTCCGTCGCACTAGGCGTCAGCACAAGCCACGCAAGGCCGGATCACGGCCGAGGACGCTTCTGCGGGCGTACGGAGGCATCTGCGGACGTAATGGGGTTGTAGTATATGCCCCAGTCCAACGGCTGAACTGTTATCTGAGGACTGCGAAAACAGACACGATATTGGCCATCGAGCAAGGCATCGCGAGGGACGGGGCGACACTACGCGACGACGCAGCACACGAGTCAGCACACACAGCACGTTGGGTGCAATTCAATGCCGGGGGCGATGTTACCTCCGGATCAACTAACTCGCAGGCCTAGATCCGTCCCCTGCGCCGGGGCGGACGGCGATTGGACAATCCCGCGCTGACAGACCAGGGGCCGCAGAGGAGCTGGCCAAGGCCCCGATCAACCCCGGATACAGGCTCAATAGGCTGAGCAGACTGCGGGGCAGAGGAAACGCAGATACGACGTCCGGAGGAGCAGCGCTGCTGGTATCTGCCGCTGCCCCTCCCCACGTGGTGATGGCCCCGTGATGGCATGTGACCGCACGAGCCAGGCAGTCCAATGGAGAGTGGCGATGGGCGAGAGTCGAGTCACAGCAACAACCGTCGTCATACGAGTGTTCCCCTACGCCACGTCTTGTCTCCTGAAGAAGAGGTGAAAGTTAATGAAACTTGACAAATAATTAAATCTCGACGAGGCATCAATAGTCACGCCGCAGCTCTTCACGCTTACCGGAAACAGCATGTGCGACGCGAGGCAGTCGCGAGTCACCGCGTGCCAGCCAACCATTGGCCGGGGATGCGGCGAGATGCCCGAATGCGGAATAGCGGAACACAAATAATCGAACATCCGACACTCCGCCGACGGTGATTGGCTCGCGTCCCGACGTCGCGTACCGGGGTCGGATACTCGCTGGAGGCCTTTGACAGGCAGACTGCAGAGCGTTGGCATCGATTGCTGCAGGTGAATATCTTCCTGTTGCTGCAGCTGGGGATATCGGGAAGGACGACACGTGCTGGTGCTGTTCGCAATGACGTAGTCTGTAGAGCAGTAATACCCTGGCCAGAGGACTCTGGGTAAACGGATGGTGGCAGGGCGGAGGACGGAGAAGACTGCCGAGCGGCACAAATAAATATAACAGCGGCTGCCGGCAGTCGAGCATGTGACACGGCGACATGTGACGTGAGCAGTCGAGCCAGCTTTCTTTTTATGGACCAGGTCAAACAGACGAGGGTATTGATCACCATCCTTGTTAACCAATTGCCAGTCGACGGATGCTTGTCGATGAAGTCAAAGAAGAATACAGGGAAGAATACAGGGGGACGAGGCGAGTCCTCGTCACAGTTAATCTAATGCCATTGGTGATGCTGACTGCATAACGAACTCGTCACAGCTACTGAAATCAGATGTCGATTTGTTTGCTATGTGAACGACTGTCCAGCGTGACTGGCATCAGCCAGTCAAACTAGCGTCATTTACGCTGGCGTCTCAGACTGGAGTTTCTCCGTAGCTCCTGTTCCATTAGCAGTGGCCGTGCCATTGCCATTGACGCCCTTCTCCTTCTCAGCCCGTTGCCTCTTCTCACGCTGAAGCCGCTCCTGGCGACTCTCGCTCGCGGGGTCAAAGTATGCTAGCAATCGAGTCAGTCAGCTGAAGTTCAACATGTTATTACAAAGGAAGACTGCAACTTACGCTTCTCGCCAAAGACTGTCGTTCGAATCCCCCGTCTGGGTGCTTCGTACGTTCCGGGGATGACACGGTGGAGGGTGCATCTATTGGCGCTGAGTAAGCAATTGCTGTCTCCAGAACAGGTCCTGCTTGAACTCGAGTAGTGAAGGTGCTGTCATACCGGTTATCCCACATGGCGACACTGCCCACGGACCACTTCCAGCGGACAGCATGGTCGTCCGCCGAGTGGATGTGGTACGTGAAGAAATCGAGCAGCTTATCCGACTCGGCCTTCTTGAGCTCTGCAAATCCAGTGACGAATCCCACATTGACATTGAGCGCCTTCAAGCCGGTGACGGGATGCGTCCGGACTGCCGGGTGGTGCGTATCGATCGGGGGTCGGTTGGGACCAACGCCCCAGAGGTCTAAAATTGTGTCGTCTGTTTATGTCATGTTAGGATATATCCTGAATTGCATCTGCAGAGGACGCTGGACGAACATTGCAGCCGCGACGTGTGCACCGCATGGAGCCCTTCGACAAGCTTCTTGTACGCGTCGCTGAGAGCATCGTACAGACCGTATTGCGAAACCTGAATTACTCAGCAAAATCATTCATTGCGTGCATGTGTATTGAACACCTACCCAGGCAGTGTCGCCTCCCACTTCGGGATGCTCTTCCATTCTGAGGAGCGAGTATGACGGCGCTAGAGGGAGTGTAAGAAAGTTGGATCCGTTCAGACATCTTGCAATTGGGACATACGATTGATCTCAAAAGATGTGTCCGCGTGGAAGTCACCGGTGGGCTGTTGTTGATCAGCAATCAGCAAGAGGCGATTGTCAGATGGAGCCCCGTCAGGTCGTCATCCTACCCATGGAGTGTATTTTAGGATCTCGCGGTGATCCTCTGTACTGCCGCGAATGGTCACGTACTATATTCACTCATCAGACCTGAACGAACCACAGTGGGGAATACGTCACACTTTTTGGTCCTGTGCATGTCAGTTAGCCCCCGAAAATGATAAAGCATAAAGCATTCGAGTTAGTTACCTTCTGAGCCGGGTGCTTGTCCAGGATCCCTAGACAAAACATCAGTCATCGTTCAAGGAAAAGTCATCGGCATACCAACCATAGTGCTGGAACAGCTTGACCTGCTGCTCCGTCGTCAAGTCCTGATCCCGGAAGAAGACAACCCCTCGCTCACAAACGAGCAGCGCCAATTCATCCAGCTGCTGCTCGTTCAGCTGCGACAGCTGCACGTCCTCCAGCAGCGTGCCAATCGACTCGGTCAGGTCGACTCGTTTGGCGACCGACAACAACGCTTTCTTCTCCGGATCCGCGAAGAAGGCCCGGTCCTTGGGTGGATTCAGCGGCTCGCGGATCGGGTCCGGCGGGACGTGATTGTTGATCTTGGGGTTGAAATTGGGGTGCAAGGTGATGGGGAACCCGGAGTCGGGCGAGATGTGCTTGTACGCTTCCAGTTGGGCCATGTTGACAGTCTGCTGAGCAGAGGTCGAGATTATCGTGCTGTCGAGTGAGTTCTAGGGATTCTAAGGCTCTTTTACATTAATTATCGTTTCCACGCATACCTACCCCACCTGGAGGGTGCATTCGTCATTTAAATAATATTAATAACGAATTGCTTCAACGGTCCACCACGTGGTAGCCACACCCCTGCCTATGCGAGTGGATGATAACAGAACCGGCCCGTTTGCCATTGGCATCTCTTCTCGAGCTCGTCTCCAAACTCAATTCATGTCATTTAACTCCACAGTTATCTTGGTTCTTTGAGATATCCAGAGTTTATCGATAACCGATTCGCCATTGTTCATACCAGACTCCACATCACCAGATTCTTTTCCTAAGATACAGTACGGAGTACCTCCAATTTAATTCCTCAAAGATAGTAACCGATCGAGATATTCGGATCTTCCCCGGCAGTATGTTAGCAATAAGCGTGCGGACTATGTACAGTACATGCAATCATGCAAACATCGCGAGGGATGGCATCATCAGCGGTGCATAGCACTCCGTCGGTGAATTTCTATCCAACCCTAACTTCTTAGCTCCATAGCGCAACCGCTGCTAGGAATGGCGTCAAGAGTATTCCTTACTCTGTCTATTATTATTATTATTATTTTCCAGTTGCATGCGCGTTACGAGCGTTTTGCCGGGAGTAGTACTGGTTACTACAATAGTGATGTAATCGACGATCTGATAAACAATGGCATGAGAATAAAGAGAAAGAGATCGTGACTTAGTTCCAGCCGGAAACTCAAGGCATGCTTACGCTGACCGTTGACGAGACACTGCGTCAATTATAGCAGTTGAACAAGAAGAAAGAAAGAAAGGAAAAGCGATATCACAGATTCAATAAATAATCAATCAGGACAATTATCCAGCACACCATGTCGCTATCACCAGAAAAAGCCTCCTCCGACACCGTCCAAGTCGGGCAGGAAGGCGACTCGTCCACGAGCAACCTGGCGCCCTTCGAAGCAGACTGGACGGTGGAAGAGGAGCGGAGACTGGTCCGGCGGTGAGATGACCACGAACATGTTGAATGAAATTAAATTTCAATGGACTGACAAGAAAAAGGATCGACTCGATTGTGATGCCGTTGTTGATGCTTGCTTTCTTTGCGCTGCAGCTGGATAGGGGGAATATGTAAGTAATTGATTTTTGCTACATGTATCAATGTTAAAAAAAAAAAGAAAGGTTCAAATGGCTGATAGTTTATTTTATCTTCAGTGGAAACGCCCTGACGGATTTCTTCCTCCGAGACGTGGGAATCACGCAGGACCAGTACAACGTCGGGCAGCAGTTGCTGTCACTGGGAATCGTCGTTCTGGAGGTACATCTCTTGTTTATCTTTTCGATAGTAATAAACAGTTCTGATTTCTGGCACAGATCCCGAGCAACTACGTCCTCTATCGCATCGGCCCAACGGTCTGGATCAGCGGGCAGATTATTGCATGGTATGCTGAAACTTTGATCAGATCACAAATCCGGTAAATCTGATGAACGAACGATACAGGAGCTTAGTTGCGACATTCCAAGCTTTCCAGAAAGGTCTCGGCGCGTTCTTGAGCACGAGGTTGCTCCTGGGGTATGTCCCGACTCTGAATTACGTCCGTATTTTATTTCAATTCACTGACTATCGCCAGTCTCTGTGAATCAGGATTCATCCCCGCTGGCCTCTACACCATCACCCGGTGGTACAAGCGCGATGAGACGAGCAAGCGGTTTTCGTGGTTCTTTATCGGCAACATGGTTGCGCAGGCCATCAGCGGTCTTGTCGCGTATGGAGTGTAGGCATTCTCCTAGCGTGTACGTACGGAGAGTATCAGATTCGCTGATTGTATCATTGCAGCCTCCAGATGAGAGGCATCTGTGGTCTGGGAGGGTGGCAGTGGCTTTTTCTTGTGTGTGCAAATATACATTATATCTCCATTG
This sequence comes from Rasamsonia emersonii CBS 393.64, assembly GCF_000968595.1. Lineage (NCBI taxonomy): Eukaryota > Fungi > Ascomycota > Eurotiomycetes > Eurotiales > Trichocomaceae > Rasamsonia > Rasamsonia emersonii. The sequence continues at coordinate 4,365 of NW_013562960.1, read as the reverse complement.
TGGAATAATGCTGATAACAGCAGATCGAAGGACTGTTTGGCATCCTCGTCGGAATCATCTTCATCCTCTTCTTCCCCCAGAGCACCGCCAACCCAGTCAATCTCCTCCGGACGCAGTACTTTACCGAACGAGAGACCCAGATCCTCGTCCGTCGACTTCTTCTGGACGATCCGAGCAAACACCACCGCCACAAGAACATCACCCGGCAGGAGATTCTCCGCACGGTAGGTTCAGTCGTAACGCACGATTCTTCCCACCAGCTGACAAGGCGTTATGCAGCTCGGAAACTGGCGTCTCTACCCGCACGTCATCCTGACGATCGCCGGCCTGGCACCGTCGTCGACAATGTGGTCGTATGCCCCGACGCTCATCAACTCGTTTGGGTATCCACGACTAAAGTCGAATGCCCTCGTCTCGGTCGGGCAGTGGCTGCAGCTGGTACTGAATGTGCTATGGGGGATGGCGGCGTAGGTACTACCTCGACTTCTTATCCAGTCCTGATGAACTGACAAGTGATTGCTTTGATGCAGAGATAAGCTGGGCAAACGCGGCCCGATGGTTGTTTCTGGAATGCTTCTGTGGTGGGTTTTTGCGGTGAGCAGCATGACTTGAATGATACGAGCGGAGGGCACAAGCTGATCAGGAGATTTTGAAATAATGCATACAGCTGGCCAATCGTCTCGCCATTTATTCGCACAATCATCAGGAACGATACGCCCTTCTTACGCTTGCTATTACGGTTTCTACGATTTGGCGTACGTCATCTCACAACATACAACATACATACATATTGCAATATGCTTTGCTAATCGAGAGGTTTCCTACAGACCCCGTCAACGGCTCCTGGATGGCCCTCAACGCCCGCACCGCCGGCGAACGCTCCATCACCCTGGCCATCTTCATCATGGCCGCCAACTCCTCCGGCATCGTGGGAAGCCAGCTCTTCCAGGCGAGCGATGCGCCACTGTACCGGGTCGGGTGGACGACGATCATCGCGTTGGCGTCAGTGGCGTTGTTTTTCAGCGTGTTTGCCGTCGTGCAGTATTGGGTTTTGAATCGGTGGGGGGAGGGTCGTAGCGGGGAGATTGACGGTGGGAGGAGGGAGCTGTATCATTTGTGATTGAAGCAGTATATTTTTATGCTGCGAATGCTCGCTTCTATCAAGAGGATTTTAGCTATAAATGGAGATATATTGTAATCATCATGTCTATATAGACGACTTTGTTTTCTGTCTAGAAGACAAACGCTATGAACATAGATCATAGTATATCATACAATGCCGTCAGTCCCTGTGTATAAAGATCCCCGCAATCGACATCATTATAAATTTACTAAATCCATAATGTAACGAATCCATTATTCCACTCCATCTTGCAAACCCCGTTAAATGCAGTCAACCTTCACTGTCTTCGATCGGCTAATAGGCAAGACAAGGTCTGTGCCAAGGCCCTGGCAGAAGAAGTTAACTAGCATAGCATGCATGCATGCATGCATGTCATCATTCCTCGACAGCATCGCATCACATCGAATCTACTCCGCAGGACTAAATACCTTTTGCGGTTCATGGCGGGAGATAAGACATCAACTAAGCTCTTGACCCGTAGTACGAGTCCATGATTCTTTCTTCATCATCTGCTTGACTTTTTGTACTTTAACTTTGTTCTTGCGTGATATACCGTTGTGATGGCGTAGCGTGGGATGATTATGGATATACTGTAGTTGCCTACTTAGGTAGGTACCCCGCAAAGAAAGATAATATTCTGAAGACATAATTTTAATCGCGTCAATTGCGCCATTTGTGATTGTGAGAGGAAATATAGATGGGACGGTAAGACAGACACGGGATGTTACCAAGTAGATTATAGCCCTAGCAGGATATGAATATATAAACCCTTGAAGAACTCTTGTTATCAAGACTTGGTACGTGACTGATTCGATATACCATCTCAACTGTGCCACTATTCTATCATTTAAGAGCACAGCATCATCTGCAACTCAACATGTCCACCACGACGACCGTCCAGACCGACCAAGAGACTCTGGTCACCAAGCTGCAGGCAGCGTTCGACGAGAAGACGCATGAGGGGGTGAGTCTGCACCAATCTTCACATGCGCATATCCATATATATGTCTGACAGGACGATATAGTACAAATACAAACGCTACCTCCCCGTCTACGACACCGTCACCAAATTCCCTCCCCTCGAACCCTTCGACTTCCACGACCGCGGCCACCTCGCCGACAAGGACAAGCCGAACCTCCTCCAGCCAGACAATCCGAATGTTGTCGTTACGAAACTGACGCCCCGCATCGGCACTGAGATTCGTGGCTTGCAGCTCTCGCAGCTCACGGATGCGCAGAAGAATGAGCTTGCGCTGCTGGTTGCTGAGCGGGGTGTTGTCGTCTTCCGGGACCAGGACTTTAAGGATATTGGCCCCGAGAAGCAGAAGGAGTTTGGCGAGTATTTTGGTCGGTTGCATATCCACGTACGTATTGACCAAACGATCATTTTGTGTTTTCTGGACGTATTTTAGACGTCGATACTGATGAACGATGACCAGCCCGTCGGCGCTCACGTCGACGGCTTCCTCGAATTCCACAACATCTACCTCGGCCCAGACAACCTCTATCGCGCACAGAACAAATCCACCAAATTGACCACGACGGGCTGGCACTCGGACGTGTCGTACGAGCACCAGACGCCCGGCATCACCATCCTGACGCTGCTCGCCGTGCCGTCCACGGGCGGCGACACGACCTGGGTGTCGCAGGTCGTCGCCTACGAGCGTCTGTCGGAGCCGATCAAGAAGCTGCTCGAGGGTCTGCGGGCTGAGCATAGCGGGTTCCCTCAGGCAGAGAAGGCGTCGAGAGATGGCAGGTTTGTGCGTAGAGAGCCGGTTAAGTCGTATCATCCTATTGTTAGGGTTCATCCGGTGGGTTGCCCCTGTCGATACATACCTCTGGTAGATGAATTATCTGACGTGACAGGATGGATAAAGGTCACCGGCCAAAAAGCCCTCTTCGTCAACCCAGGCTTTACGAAGCGCATCGTCGGGCTGAAAGATGAGGAGTCGGACGCTATTCTGAAGCTTCTGTTCAAGGTCAGCCATAACTTACCTCCTGCGCCCCTATCAGAGATACATAGATTCTCTTTCTGACATGCTGCCAGCACATCTCCCAAGGCCAGGACTTCCAAGTCCGTGTCCGCTGGGACGACCGCACCGTGACGCTCTGGGACAATCGCGTCACGGCCCACACGGCCATCTCGGACTATGACGTGCACAATCCTGAGGAAGGGCTCCGGCATGGATTCCGTATTACTACGCAGGCGGAGAAGCCGAGGGGGGTGAATGGGTTGGAGTCGGAGTGGTAGGCGGCGGGCCATATGAGATAGGTACGCTTTTGGTGTTGAGGGATTGTATGTGTGATGTAAGGGTATATAGTAAGAGAATGGAGATGATCTGATAGGATTGCCGTGCATGCGTTTTATGTCATGTCATGTCCTATTACCAGGATATTAGCTAATAGGTAGAGCAAACTCAGGGCTTAGTGAAGGGCCAGGGGTCCGTATTTTGCGTGCTTTGCTCTCTTGCATATATAAGAGATGTAAATCAGAAGTCTTCCATAATTATACGCGTGCCTTGACAAATCCTTGGTGAGAATTGAATCAGGAATTGACCGATATCGGCTTTCTTTGAAATGCAACAGGCACTTGATAAAAATAGCTGGAGAGTACTTGCTTGCATATGCAGCCCGGTTTTGTTCTGGAATAAATATGCCAGATTTGATAACAAGCGACGAATGACGCATCTAATGCTAATTGTTAATAACATCCAAGAGATCAGGATTCGAGCCAATAATATGTATACAGACCCTGACTGATCTCATTGAGATTCCTTTGAATTGAACATCTTTAGAAGATACAATGCAATATCTTGCGTTCTCAGACGTATGTAAATGTATTTTATGAATCAATCCCTGAGCAGTGACTGCATATCGAGAGTTCGCGTTCTTCCTGGGGGGATTAGACACCAAAGATAATATGGCGATGAGCGAATGCACCAGTCCAGTCTCCTTCCTTCCTTCCCTAAGAAGGGTCGTGTATGATGTATCATGAGAGTAGTCTCTGTCTTGAGTATACAAAGTCGACCCGTACTCTAGTCTTGGTTTTAGAGTGAATTCAGGCGCATAAGCAATGATTGTGGTTGATGCTGTGTTGCTTTATTATAGAGATGAATCCTTGATCGCGGCCGAACTCAAAATAATGACATAAACTAGACGGGGAAATATACCATTGGACATTTCATCCTTCGTTCATATGAGTTTTTGACTTTGTATACTGTACGAAAATGAAACGCTTGAAA
>NW_013562961.1:0-1439 GCF_000968595.1 Rasamsonia emersonii CBS 393.64 | reverse complement strand
AAGTAAGTATCTTAGTAACTCAGGTTGAATGGATTGAATTGAGCGCGAGTAAGGAGAGACTAGATACATGAGATTGAGCTTTCTTTTATAACTTCTGTTTTGGTCCTCCATCTCCTTCCTTCCGTCGGTCCCTGTTGGACCTTCTTCTCGTGGTCCATACTGGACCTCCCTTCCACGGTCCTTGTTGGACTCCTCTGCTTATCTTATCAATGGACCTTCCTAAGTCACGTGACCTTGTATGCCTAATCCTGTCAATCTTGCGGGGTAGTGTTTCATCCTGTGTTGCTGTGTTGGACAGCGCTTCGTTCTGTTGGTTCGTAACAAGGGCCTTGGCTGCTTCATAGGCTTGCAGTACTAGGCTTTGACCTGAGCCTATCCCCCAGTGCTGGAGTCTATCAATGGCTGTGCGGGAGTCTAGTAGGACTATGACTGGGCCTCTGCCTTAGATCCTGATGGCCAGCTCTAGGGCCTGGCAGACCCCCATAAGTTCTGCGTCAAATACCTCCTTCGCTTGTCCTAGGGGGATCTCTTGGACTTGCCAGGCTCCCTAGGGGTTCTGCCATGCAATTCCTGCCCCTGTACGCCCGTTCTCTAGCTGTGAGCCATCTAACTATAGGGTGAGCCCTGGGCGGGCTCTCTAGGCCGCCTGGATTGCTTCTTCTATTGGCAAGACCTTGATCTGGCCTGGGAATGGTCTGGCAGGTATCCACATTGTATCCTCGAAGCCCTCAGATGGGTTGACTGGTAGGGTCTCTGCCAGTCGCCGTGCTAGGTGCTGCCCTAGTGACCATGGGCCTTATTTCCTAATTTCTGCCTATGCCCAATCCCCTAGTGGCTACTTGCTAGGCTGAGCATGCTGATCCCCCTCCTGGAGGGTAATGGGGAGGATTTGTTTTGCTGGGTGGTCTCTAGGTAGGCCTAGCAGCCTAGTAGTGTACCTAAGTTGCCAGGCCTCTAGCAGGGTCTCTGCTGGCTCTAGGCCTGCCTTGCGCACTAAGGGCCCAATGGGGGTAGTTTGGAACATACCTGTGATAGCCCAGGCCTGCTGGTTGACCAGCTGTTGCATACCTGCCAACTAGTCTTTTTAACCCTGCCACTAAAGCTCTGCCCCATATAGGGCCACTGCCTGTACTGCTGCCACTTGAATCCTCTGAACCAAGCCTGGGGGTAGTCCCTGTTGCCAGCATAGGGATTGTACTTGCGCTTCTGCTATACAGGCCTTCTGTAGGCGTATTTAGTAGTGGACCTTGAAGGTAAGTCCTGCATCTAACTATATACCTAACCACCAGGTGGCCTCCTAGCTAAATGAGACCTGGTGCCTACTAACTAGAATCCTAGCCTGTTGGACCTGGTCCCTAAGCTCTTATCCCTGCTTGCAAGTAAAGAGTACTGCCTCAGTCTTCTCAGCATTGAACTGGACTGCATTGGCCTGTCCCTAG
>NW_013562962.1:0-44521 GCF_000968595.1 Rasamsonia emersonii CBS 393.64 | reverse complement strand
GTCCCAGCTGGACGTCACAGCCTTTCGGACTCCCGCACATTACACAGCTCCGCAGCTAACTTCGCAAACCCTTCTAAGCCAGCAGCAAGCCTGCTGTGCACCGTTCGTCAGCCTCAACTCTCCTTCGTCCCCTGGAGCCCACGTTCCTCTCCCCAGGGCCTGATCTCGCCGCTGTCCTTCTTTCTCTGTTAGCGGGGTTGAAAAAATGTCATGGCAGGTACCCCGCTAGACAGCTCCAGCTCGAGCACCCCGCCTGGTGCTGCATCGCCAGAAGCAGCTCCTCGATCTTACGACGAACCCATGGAAGACATATCCCAGGCCACTCGGAAACGTCCTCGTCTCGACAGCGGCAGTGCCTCCCGCGAGGTCATGTCGGCTGAAGAGTCGCCTGCCCGTGACTCCGCGTCGCCGACCGCGAACAACCCCGACAAGGCTGACGAAGCTCCGGCCTCGCGTCGTCCGGCCAGCAGAGTCACGATCAACGTGAAATCGCCCACACGCCGAATCATGACAATGGATGGAGCGGTGGATGATCCTGAAGAACCGCCATCCCAGGAGGATGGGGTCAAGTCCAACACCACTCCGACGAACAGCGGCCATCCGGAAAACACCGCTATGACGGGAGCGCAGTCATCCGCCGCCATCTCCATCTCCTCGTCCCCCGTTCGGAGTCCCGAGATTGAGGTAGCCGAGGTGGAGGACATGGATCAAGATCCCAATACGTCCAATTGGAGACCATTGGGAGAGGCCCTCCGGGACCAGACCGCGGCCGAAGAAGTTGTGCAACTCCACGAGCAAATGTCATTGACTGACTCGTTTCCCAAATTCCGGGGCAATCTCGACCTGAGAGAATCAGTGGAGGAGATTGTGAACATGATCGAGAAAGGTACGGACTTTTCCCTCTGTTTACCTTGTGAAGAGGAAAGAGCTAGAGCTGACCTGAGACTCAAAACACTAGGGCACCCCCATGACGTGACGGTTTTTCTCGCCGTAAAGAGCTGGTTCGATATCTGCGCGAATAACCTGGGTCAGATTACCTATGAAACTTTTGTCGATGACCGGGAATTCTGGGAGGAGTTACCAACCATAGTGGAGGGGCTACTGCGCAGAGTGTGAGCAGATTCTCAAACCCATAAAGGATGACAGAAAGTTTTACGCGGGATACTGACTCGTGAGCAGGATCAATTTCCAGCCCAATGAGGGACGTGGCACATGGAGTTGTTTGGAAGAGTTCTTCATCGACTTCGCTCAGCTCGCCCTTCACCTGCTCCGATTAGACACCCTTGCCCTAAGGCAACTCGCCGAAGAGACGGATGTCCAGGTTCCTGAAATGATTTCGCGAACTTATCTACCATCTCTCGGATGGATTTTGCAGATATCGAACATACCGTTCTTTCGGACCATGGAGAGGGTAAATCACATCGAACTCGCCAATCTCGTTGCGCGGATCAACGACCGGATCGCCGTCTCGCCCATCGACGCGTTGCAGCATATCTCAGACTTTGCCGCGTGGGCCTTTTCTCTGGTTTCCCGGTGGCCTCATCTGGCACCGATGCTCGTTTCAGCTCTGAATGTCGCCCAGAATATGGTGGAATCAGGTAGCGAGCGCAGAAATCACGGCGCAGATGACTATCTCGTCGATTCGCCCGTCCTCGCCAGAATTATCAAGAATGGCTACACTCTCTTCAGAGCGGTGGATGAGAAATATCAGATGCATATCTCCAAGAAGTCTCCCTGGGTTACGTCCGATATCAGCGAGTCCCTCCTCCGCAATATCGGTATCGTCTACCAGGCGTTCTGTTTCTTAGACCCCAGCTTTGTTCGCCGAGTTGCTCGAGATGTGTCCGTTGAACTTCCGGAAGACACAAAGCCCGATGAATGCGTCCAGATCATTCACTTCGGTTGGAGGTTTGGCGTTTTGAAGCGACACATCATGGAAGGCCGCATGGAGTTGAGGGTTTTTGGGATGGAAACAATGCAGTCTGATCTCGTCGGCATTTGGAGGCAGCACATACAAGGGAACCCAGAGGGCATCGACTATCCGATCATTCAGTATCTCGTCAAGTTTCTGCGAGATAACCGGATCGTCGAATACATCGTCGGTGTAGATTCACACCCTCAGCTGATCAGCCGCAGTGGAAATATCGTTGGTTTCTTGGTTGTCACGTCGACCTACACCGATGCCGACACGGATACGATTTGGAAAGCTGTGATAGAGAGCCAAGACCAAAGAACCGTCGGAGAAGTCCTCTCGATGCTGACGCGTACATTTATCATGCATCCAGCCTCCTCGACCGCCCTTCTTTATCTTTGCTCTAAGCTTCTCGAGCTTCCTCTGAGTCGCTTTGACTCCCGCATGATCGAATTTTGTGAGCAACTCCTTCTTAACGTGCGTGAAAAGCATGGCGAGAGGAGTCGGCACGAGCCTTTGGATGTCTTGCATGTGGACTCCATCCCTTTGCGGCTCTGTGTGCGCTTGATTCGCGAGTCCGCGGCGTGTGATGAATTCACCGTCGAACACAAGACTGCTTTGCAAAAGTTTGCAAGCGTGCAACTGAGTTCTTTTCTCAGCCTGGGAATGAGCGAGGAGGACAAGTTAGATGTCTACGAACGTTGTATCCAGGATATCGCGGAGATGAACCAGTTCGCTTCCGGTAGCATCCAAGCGTTGAACGCCCTACTCCCAGCTCATGACTCTCACGAGATTCGAAAACTGACCTCCGACTTTGATTTGACTCGACTGGTGATCATGGAGTTCTGCCATGCCTGGGAGACCAACCAGTCGGATTTCACCGATCCCTTTTCGCAGAACGCGCTTCTATCGCGTATCGAGCTGCTAAACCGAATCATCGATAAGGTGCCTGAGACAATTACTCCTGATCTGAGCGATACCCTGTGGACTAGGGTCTTCATGACTGGAAATGTGGATCAGGCCAGAGCTCCCTTATGGGACATGTTGTGCAGGGTGACGGGCCAGTGTGGCACGCCAAACCCGTTTATCGAGCGTTGTCTCCACGAATACCTGCCTTCTCTTTCGCCAGAGAACTACTCGCCGGAGATTCTCGCTTTCGCCGAGCAGGCGGTTTCATATGAGATCCGTTTCAACCCTCCGCCGATCCCCGGTGAAAATGAAATTATTTCATTGCCTGGAATGGACCGAATCTGGCATCTCATTCTAACCGCCCCTGCCGGTACCATCGAGAGCAAGGCCACCAGCTTTGCCATTGAGATGTATCTGGATCACACGTTGATACGAAGAGCACCCCCGTCGGCGGCGGAGGCTACTCATATCTCTCTAGTCGACCGCTGCGTGGAGCAGATCAGATCTGCGGCCTCAAAGCTGAAGGTCTTTAAAGACAGTTCGACAAGCGGTGAGGACGAACCAATGGTCCCTGTTGCTGATGAACATGAGATTCGCGCCGAAGAACTGAGGTTCAGCCGGTCTTTGCTGTTTCTTCATCAGCTACTTCAGGGTCTCAGGACTCGTCCTCAGTACAGTCCTCCTCAAGGCCAGGCCCCAGATCTGCCCGAACGAGTCGGGAAGGGTGATCCGATTGAGATTCCATATCAGTGTTTCAATGGCGGAGCCCAATCGAAGGTCCGCACCCTGAAGATTGGTGACCTCTGCACCGCCTCCGAGCTGGTTGATCGGCTTGTTCATCTTACTGGTTTCAGCAAATTCAGTACGATCTACGGAGGACAGAAGATCAACCTACTTGAGAACCCGGATGCGACGTTGCGGGAGCTCAAGTTCCGAGCTGGTCTGCTGATTATTCGCAAAATCAGCGATGGCCCGGAAGTTTCCTCCACGGGCAGACGCCAGTCGCTCACCCTGGTTGACTCCGAGGTGCTAAAGCATTTTGACGATCTTTATGATTTGCTGAGTCTGGAAGATAAATTTGCTAAAGAGGTTCGTCCCTTTCCTCCCTAACTTACTGGGACGCAGGCACTCACACCTTTCAGATCTATGACTTCCTCAGCGTATTTCCGCCGCAAGAACGGGTGCGCAACTTGGTGAGAGCGGAGACCAATACGGAACAAGAAATGTTCCCTATGGAAAAACCATACAAGTTGTTGTACTCCGTTAAAGCACTCTCTACATGCTTGAGAGAAGAATCACTTGAGGTATGTGCAGCGAAAAACAACCCTAAATAACCGCCTTGCTAACTCCCAGGAAGTCCGAGCCGAATCAGGCTTTCATCTCTCACAGCATCCGGACTCTAGTTGCTGCTTTGACGCGGCCTGAAATGGCGGAGTCTTTAACAGAGAACCCGATGAAGCTCGTTTTTGCTTGTCATCTCATCGAGTGTCTCTTGTCAGCTCTCCCAGGTATGTTGAACCACACTGTTGAAGGGAAAAGGCTTAAAACTGATCGATCCTAGTGAGATCTGGTGACTCCCTTGCTGCGCTACCAAACCCAGAGTCTCTGATCCGGCAGTTGCTGAACTTTATCGAGTCGGCCCGCAATCTAACGACTTCCCAGCTCTCGGAGGCCAGCATTCAGAAACTAATATGTCAGTCTTTTGCTGTATTGATCGAGGCATCCATGCACGATCATGGATTCTGGGATGTCAGCAAGCAACACGCTCAGTTTGATCGACTCATCTTTACACTCCTCTTGGAGGAAGAACGGCAGTCGATCCGCAAGGAGATTGCAGATAACATCGTTGTTGTCTGTGGTCCGTCTAAGTCGCGGAAGAAGTCCACGAGAGCCGGACGTGATGACGCGGAAGGAGTGCAACAATCGGAGAATCCTACCTCTGTCGACATCCTCGCGATGCTCTGGGAGGCCTTTGTGCACAATTTCCCGCTTACCGTTAAATATGCGGAGCAGTCTCAGGAGTTCTTCGACGTCGCTCTGACTGTTTTTCGGTCTGTTGCAGAGAGGTCGCCACGTGATGTTGTCTTTGCTGAGTATCTTACTTCATGGAGCAAGATCATGCTTAGCCACAAGACAGAGGAGGTATGTTGTAATTAATGACTCCTTTGCGACTGTCTATACTGACGATAGTACAGTTTGTTGGGCGGGAACCAGTCGATCACGTCATTCTGGGATTCGCGCGCCTCTTGAGATTGTGTCTCGAGATAGCGGACCAGACTGACACTCGTATCAACGCCTCGTAAGTAACTAATCGTCCACACGTTTTGAGTTCGCTTCGACTAACTTTTCCTTTCAGGGAGCTCATTGAAAGCCTCTTCAACAATTACCTCTTCCCTGATTTGTCTGCGCCCTCAGAGACTGAGGTGATAACACCAAAAGTACCAATAATGCATGAGGAGACGCGCGAAGAACTGTACAGGATTCTTGGTTTGCTTTGCAAGTATGTGGAAAACTATGCAAAGGTTATTGAGCTCGTCTCAGACCTTATTCCGCAAGGTATGGTTCCAAACGGCGATTACACTGCTTTCTTCAGTAGTGTCGATTGAAGCTGCTGGACTAACTGATGTGTCTTATTTGAACAGACTACACGTACTCCCCCAATTGGACTTTCGAAAGATCCAAGACGATTCGGTCCCCTGAAGGCTATGCAGGACTTAAGAATTTGTCCAATACCTGTTACTTGAATTCTCTTTTCTCACAGCTCTTCATGAATGTTGGGTTCCGAGAGTTCATGCTGCAGGTACCAGTCACGGATCCGGACTCGTCGCAGAAGCTCCTCGCAGAGACGAAAAAGATCTTTGGAAACATGCAAGAAACGTGGTCCAAATTTGTTGATCCACAAGGCGCGGTTGACTCGATACGGACTTACGACAATGAGCCTATTGACGTGACCATCCAAATGGATGTTGACGAGTTCTACAACCTCCTCTTTGACCGATGGGAAGCACAAATAGTGGATCCAGAAGACAAAAAACGCTTCCGCTCGTTTTATGGGGGCCAGTTGGTTCAACAGATCAAGTCCAAAGAATGTTCTCACATCTCGGAGAGACTGGAGCCATTCTCGGCCATTCAATGCGACATCAAAGGGAAAGCAAGCCTTGAAGACAGTCTTCAAGCTTACGTGGAGGGGGAGATTATGCAAGGAGGTAAGGCTCATCACCTGGATAGGATTATTATTCGTCTGCTGCTGACCTCTTGAACAAGATAACAAGTATTCCTGCACTCCATGCGGGCGTCATGTTGATGCGGTGAAGAGGTAAGCTAATGAGGTTCCAACAGAATGGTCGAGAGCATCAACTAACTATAACAGGGCTTGTTTGAAAGAACTCCCTGACAATCTCATTTTCCACTTGAAGCGTTTTGATTTCGACATGGTCACCATGATGCGCAGCAAAATCAACGATGAGTTCCAATTCCCGGAACGCATTGATATGACGCCGTACAAAGTGGAATACCTGTCGAATCCCAACAACCCCGTGGAGCCCGACATCTTTGAATTGGTGGGCGTGCTGGTACACAGCGGCACAGCTGAATCTGGCCACTACTATTCTTACATCCGTGAGCGACCGGTGGCTGGATCAAAAAGATCGTGGGTCGAATTCAATGACGCGGATGTCAGCGCATTCGATCCATCAAAGATCGCGGAGCAGTGCTTCGGTGGCATGAGCGAGTCTATTCACGGATCGTCTACCCGCTTTGGCAAGGTGTGGAACGCCTACATGCTCTTTTACCAACGTGTATCGAGCATGGAATCCGCCAAAGCAATCTACAAACCCAGCCCTAAGAACACACCCGTCCGTGTTCCGTTGCCCGTTAGCCTTGGAAACCATATTGCGATGGACAATGAACTTTTTATTCGCACATACTGCCTCTTGGATCCGTACCATGCCTCCTTTGTTCGATATCTTCTATCCCGCTCTCGAGATTTTGTTTTGTCGGGGGCTCCAGGTGCCGCCAAGTTGGAAAAGTCGGCTATCTTCATTGCCTTGGATACCTTGGATCAGCTCATTTCCCGAACGAGGGAACTATCGGAGCTTGATAGGGTTGTGGCTGAACTCATTCGAACGATAACTGACACGCCCAAGGGTGCCATCGAAGTCATTCAGTGGATCACAGAGCGTCCCACAGGGATGCGTAACCTGATTTTGAAGACTCCTCATGGTGCAGTTCGGAGCAACTCTGCGAGGATCTTTCTTACTGCTCTGGCACGTCTGCAAGATCTCCAAGAAGACCCGAATTTGAGCGCTGTCGAGCAGCATGAATGGCAGACACGATACTCGGACGCTTTTCGGACTGTAGTAGCAACGCTCAAAGATCTGTGGTCTATACTCCATACGGCCAGTCGGTCATGGGATGACTATTTTGACTTCCTGTGTATGCTGACGAGCTTCCGAACCTCTCAAACTCGTGTCTTACTGGATCACGGATTCCTGCTCAAATGCCTGGAAATGGTCTGGCTTGATCGAGAGGATTCCAAGAAGCTGAAGAGGCAGTATGCTGCATACTACAGACTTATCGAGAGAGGCCGCAAATTTTCTCATCGGAAACTCCTTGATTTCCTCGTCAGTCTGCTGAGATTCATTGACCTTACTCTGCCGCCAACCCCGGATGGTGAGCCTCGGACTGTCCACGAGGGCCGGTATTCTCTGACGGAGTTGGAGAATTCCTTCATTCGACCGCTTGGCCGCAGCAAGGAACTTATTGTGCTGAAGAAGATTCTCCAGCAACACAGCAATCCACCCGCCTGCAGAAACCTTATGGGTCTCTTCCTTGACTCTGAGCCAGAAGCTGGACTCCTGGATCCCATTTGCAAGGTGCTGGAAGATGGACTGAGAGTTGCGCCAGCGGCGCTTTGCGCTCCATTCCTCGAAGCAACCTTGGTGTTTTGCAGGCGGAGTCCCGACGAAGACCAAATTGTTGGCCTGATCGATTATGTCGCCAAGGGAGTGGAATCTATCAACAATAGCGGCGGGAAGGAGCATCTTGCCTTTTTCACCAACCTGCTGTCAATTCGCAACGAGCGGATTGGCAAGGATGAGGCCTGGTTCTTGTCGCATGTTGTGGAACGGATCCCCGATTGGGCACCGACCTTGCTGATTTACGTGGACAAGACGGTCCGAAACCTGACTTTTGACTTCTTGCGCCAGATACTCTTCAACAAGGAGCATGAAGAGATGACCGACGACTGTCGGATGTTCTACACCAAAGTCGCCAAGGACCTCACGCAGGCGTCTTTGGATCGGTTGAGGAAGACGTATCTGGTGACTCCTGGCCAGAATATCGAAGCCAAAGTTGTGGAGACCATCAACCTTGTCATCACTCACTGTTTGGAAACGTACTATGATGAGCATGACGAGGAGGATGCAGATTTTCTGCAGCAAGCGGCAGGTAAGTAGTCAGCATATGTGAATTTATTTGGGGCTAGAATCTGACTTTGGTGCAGCTATCAGCAGCGCTATTGAGGAACTGTGTGTGGAATTGCCGGAGGAGTTGGCTTCAGGTAAGTCCCCTTTTTCATATGTCAATATCTCTCTCTAACCCCTGGCTCCCAGAGTCTGATTTTCCTTCTCCAGAAGACTGGGAGGACAACTCGATGATGGCGAGTGATTCGGAACTTGGATTGGCTGGAACACCATAATAGATTCTTGAACATCTGAACCTAGCTCATGAACGGCGAAAAATTAAACAAAGAAAAAAAAGGACGAAAAACGAAAAACGAAAATTTTCATCATGAAGCAAATGTGACCTTAATTGATCGGATACCAGCAACGAGCAACGACTTGATGACCGAGAGAGAGAAAAAAGAAGGGAGAGCTTGGCATTGAATGCTCCCTGCTCAAATTGCATGGATTGGCGTTTGACAGCTGTACACGGGTTGAAATCTTTTTTTTCATCATCATGATACATTCAATGGATTGTCACCAATAATCATTGTGTCCTCTTGTCCTGTCCTGGTATGCAGAGATGCAGCGTTCTACTGTAGTTTGGCAAAAGGCCGGGCGTTTGATATTTTCTTTCTTTCTTCTTTTCTCTTTCTATTACTTATTCAAGCAAGCAAGCAAGTCAAATCAAATCTAGTTCTGTCGTCGACTAACCACCAACCAACCCAACAAACACATCAATCAGGCAGGAATTGGCGTCGTCGTCAGCTTTTTCTTCTTCTTGTTGTTCTTGATCTTGTTTTTTAACCCCAACTACTCCTGTGCGTTTTGTTCTTACGATTGCTTGCCTGATTGACTGATTGATTGATTTCTTGATATCGGATCCTAATGACGATCAATAATTCATGAATGGATGCAATGATGATGATGACGGTTCCTGTTCTGGTTCCCCAAACGCAAACGCAAACGCAAACGCAAACGTTTCGTTCGAACAGAAAGAAGATAGGTAATAAGATAAGAATAGAGATGTCTGTCGGGCTTTCCGGATTTTTTTTTCTCTTTATTTCTCTTGTCTTTTTTTTGTTTTGTTTTAGAATCAATCAATCAATCAATCAATCAATCAATCAATCAATCAATCAATCAATCAATCAATCAATCAATCAATCAATCAATCAATCAATCAATCAATTTAGCATTTAATACATATGGTCTCAGCAGAATAGAAAGGATGGGAAGGAACAGGGGCATGGCTGGATGGGTTATTTACCCTTCTTGGTATGTGTACATACGATCGTAATGGATTCATTGACTTGAATCGAATGGATGCGAACAATAAAAAGAAAGCAAATAATACAAGCAGCTAATAAATTACTACGTAACAACGACAAACAATAACGCTCCTCCTACGGTATGATATGATATGATTTCCATGTCTCATCCAATTCAATTCGATTCAATTCAATAAAATAATACCCATTCTTTGTCAAATAGCCTCCATTCACCCGTCCAGACATCAATCTATCAATCTATCAATCAATCAATCAACTGGTCTATAATACAATAGCGAAGTTTCAAATGAAAAAGGTAAGGTAAAGTAAAGGGTACGTAAGGTAGCAGGACAGTGCGTTTAAAAAATACAAGTCTAAAAAGACGAATGGGGTCGAGTGACTCTGGTCAAGGAAGATATCCTATCCTTTTAGTACCTCTGGATAGCTATCTCACCTTAAAGTTATTATTCTCTTCAGAATAAAAGTGTACATATTCAGACATCTTCGAATTCCTCGTCATCCTCGTCCGACTCCTCTTCTTTCTTGATTTCTACCTCTTCCGTCTTGACCTTCTTCGCCACCGGCCCGTCATCAGCTGGTGTTGCGGGCGTGGCCGCCGCGGTCTGGGGCGCGCTGCTGCTCGACTCTGACTCCAGCTCCCGCTTGACACCAGCCACGCTGGGAGACGGCGCCACAGCCGGTGCACTGGTAGGACCAGCACCTCCGGTCGTCATGGCCGGCGTACCGACCGCGCTCCCATTACCAGAAATGCCCCCCACATCTTCAAACTCGTCCTCCTCCTCATCAGACTCCTCCTCAGCGCTGCTCGCTTCCTCGGCCTTTTTGCGCGCGATCTCGGCGTAGTACGCAGCGATATCGTCCAGCGCGTCCAGGTCGGGCTTCTGCTCCTCCTCTTCCTTGATCTCTGGTTTGACGTCAACATTCGTCTCCGTTTTGATAGGATTGACGTTGCCGGCCGTGGTAGAAACTGTAGAGTGAGTATGCCATACTGGAAGAGCATTCTGCTTCTCGAGGGCGGCCTTGCGGGCTTGCTCTGCAGCTTGCTCTGCGGCACTCTTCTCCGCCGACGACGTAAGCGACACTTCAATCGCGTTTGCATCGGTCCTAGTGTTGCCGCGAACAGCTTCCTGCTTGTTTGTTGCCACAGCGACAGCCGGTCTCGAGGGATGCGTCTGCTGGTTTCGAACGACGTCGACTTTGTGGTCCCACGCTGTCTCGAAATCGTTTGGAGGGATTTCCGTCGCGTCGATCTGCTTGAGCAGCTTCAGCATGCCGTCCAGCTGAGCCATCAGCCTGCTGTTTTTCTCATGCCCAGTCCGGTCGATTCCATCGGTCCCCTTGACGTCCTCGGTCCGCTCAAGGATGGCGCCGCACGACTGACATTCGAACCCCTCCTCATTGTAGAGACTCAACACGTCCAGTTCCGTCCATTCCTCCCCGCATCTTAGACAGATGTATTCTTTCCTCTCCTCACTGGGGGTGTATTGGGCTTTGATGGTAGAAGTTAAACGAGAGATCCGGTACTTGATCGCATCGATCACTGGATGCAGAGGGATATAGTAGTAATCGCGGTTAACGGGCCGGGTAGAGCCATCACGAATTTCACTTCGCGTATGACTACATGGCAACAGCTCTGTTAGCCTGGACTGCCAGCAAGGGAAGACCTGGAATGCAGGTGAGAACTATACACTGCGATAAGGCGGTCTTCCCGCAATTTGGCGCAGAGCTTTCGCAAGTCCTTTTGCTGCATGCCAAGCAGGTGAGCAAGATCCTCTGTGTGCAGTCTGCGACGCCCTATTAGCCTCTGGAGATGAACAACTGGTTCCAATCCAGGAGGGAGCGTACACAGAGTGGATAAAGAGAGCGTCGACCACCAAGACTTGGCGGGTCTCGTAGAAAGCGCGGACCACGCTCCGAATGAGAGTCTTCGCGAGATCCATGGTGTAGTAGTCAACTGTTAAAAGTAAACTGGAGGAAAGGAAAGAGAAAGATAGGTGGAGGCGACAGAAGCTCGAGGCGTGTGAGCCGTCAACCTAGAATAGGTGACTGACACAAGAGGTCCGGAGTGACATGCACATCCTTCTCTTTCTGACGGCAGCTAAGCGAAGAAAGAGAAGAACGCGACGATGGACTCACTGGGTGAGAGGATGGGGCAAGGCCTGCTATTGACGTCTGGTCGCGCAATAGAGGCTGCTCGCAGAGAAAAGCTGAGACGAAGTCCGAGCGCACGAGCGCGATATGGAATCACGAGTCACGAGGCTGGGCTCGGCCCTAACGCCACCGCCTGCCTGTTCTGGCCTAGCCGGTGCATCACGACGCTAGGTTGGATTCAGTCTAGTTCGACCGGGTTCCCTGCAGGTGACAATGACATTCTGCGGAGTACCAAAAAAAACCCACGCGATATCATTGTGAAGAGACGAGCTCTCTATGCGCCGCCACCTCTTGGGAAGTTTGAGGTACGCCCGTCTTTCGTCCATTCTCAGAGCGCAACCCGGGTGTCTGGCTTCCTGTGCCAGACCTCCGTTTTGGCCAACAGCCCCTCTATACTCCCGGAGATTTTTACAGAGTGAAGCTTTACCACAGACCGGACTGCAGACAGTTCCGGAGCCACAATGGGTGACCGAAGAAGTGGAAAGAATAAGAAACGAAATCTGGGAAGGAATGAGTACCGGTATGTTGCGGCCCTTACCTGCCCGTGGTTTTGTAAAGATTGACTGACTAAGTAAAGACGGCAATCAGTAGATAAGAGAGCGAAGACTGAAGAGACCCAGGAAGCAAAAAGACGGAAACTTGATCAAGGAGAAGAGCAAAAGCTTCCCATCTATGCAACTCATTTCTCCCCGGAAGAGATTGCGGCGGAGGAAAGGCGCCCTAAACGGAAGGTGGCCGTATTGCTGGGCTACTCTGGTACCGGCTATCATGGAATGCAATTGTGCGCTAGACTTCCGACAATTCTCTATTTATCCAGCATAGTTGCTGACTGTATACAGGAGCGAGACCCAGAAGACCATCGAGGGCGAGCTTTTCCCTGCCTTTGTCGCAGCGCGTGCGATCTCGAAGGCCAATGCGGCCGATCCGAAGAAGTCGTCGCTCGTCCGATGCGCGCGTACAGACAAGGGCGTGCATGCAGCAGGTAACGTTGTATCGCTGAAATTGATCGTGGAGGATCCAGACCTGGTGAAAAAAGTAAACGAACATCTCAGCCCTCAGATCCGGGTGTGGGGTATTCAGGTGACGAGCAAAAGCTTCAGTTGCTACCATATGTGCGACTCCCGCATATATGAGTACCTGATCCCAAGTCACTGCTTTTTGCCACCACATCCCAGTACATATTTGGGCAGGAAAATCGTAGAAATCGCAGAGCAGTTCGGCGACACAAAGGGTTTCCAAGAAAGACAGCAGGAAGTGGCGGGATTCTGGGAAGATGTTGACGAGCGGGAAATCAAGCCAATTCTGCAAGGGCTGCCTGAGGATCTCCGGCGGCTGGTTCAGAAGGCGCTCTATATAGACGAGAATTTGGCCCTCTCCTTTGAGAAGAAAGAGGAGGAGCAGCCTGCTGAGAGCGCGCCTTCGAAAGACGAAGGACGAGAGTCATCCGGAACTTCAGACGCGGCAAATCCAGAGGGCAAACCAAAACTCAACGAAACACAAAGGGCAATGATCAACGAAGCCATCAAATCTATCAAGGCGGCCTATCTGAAAGCCAAGCGGGCGTACCGAATCCATCCAACCCGTCTCCGCCGCCTGCAGGAAACCCTTGACAAATACGTGGGTACCCGGAACTTCTGGAACTACACGGTGCAGAAAACGTACCATGACCCCTCGGCGAAACGGGTCATCAAGTCCTTTGTCGTGAACCCGAACCCCATCATCGTCAACGGCACGGAATGGCTCAGTCTGAAGGTCCACGGGCAGAGCTTTATGATGCACCAGATCCGGAAGATGGTCGCCATGGCAGCCATGGTGGTGCGGTGCGGATGCGACCCTAACCGCATCGTCGACAGCTACGGTCCCACGAAGATCGCCATCCCAAAGGCGCCCGGCCTGGGTCTTCTGCTGGAACGGCCCATCTTCGACGGATACAACCGCAAGGCGAAGGAATTCGGCAAGGAGAAGATCGACTTCAGCAAGTACGAGAAGGAGATTGAAGAATTCAAGCAACGGGAGATCTACGATCGCATCTTCCGCGAGGAAGAGGAGACCAATGCGTACGTATCCACTAACCCATATCGACGGAATATAATCTAATCTAACTGTTTTGTTTTTTACAGTTTCGGCTCTTTCTTCAACCACATCGATCATCTCCCGCAGGAAGAATTCCTCTACGTGACATCCGGAGGCATCCCAGTCGCGAAACCCGCCCTCCAACCTGGACAAGTCAAGGCCGCCGCTGCTGCCAAGGACGGCACAGGCGCAGCAGAGCCAGCAACGAAGGACCAGGCTGGAGAGGGCCAGGAGGAGGCAACCACGCAGCCCCGGAAGACGCACGAGGAGGTCCTCGCAGCGGTAGAATCGGACTCGGAGACGGAAGGCCGACTCCCTGATGGTGGCGAGGAGGGTGGATAAATAGCAGCTATACGATACATAGTAGTTAATTATTAACTACAGAAGTAGATTTGTTCTGCTTGACATTTTTTGTTAAAAAAAATAAATAAAAGTTGAGAAATAAAAAGTTGAAGTGCCTTCAGCCCTTTCTAAAAAAAAGTATTTATTCTTTCATTCCACTAATTTTTCCAGACAACATAAAATCTATTAATAGCATAGCATGCTTATCTATCAATCACACCCATCGAGGTGCACGCCTGTGCGCGCGCGCGTCTGAAATGCTTCTTTGTGTTGGACAAAGAGAAAAGACTTAGATCAACAACAACCCCCTATTACCATATTACCCCCATAATAAATAATAAATGCTAATAATAAATAATAATTCATGTATTCTGCGCTCAGTCGGTCGGATCCTGGTTATTTATTTATTTATTTATTTATTTATCTAGGTAGGTCCCTAACCACAACTAACTACTCCAAAACTACATATCATATCCAACACACACAATGATAGTGTGATAAAAAGAGAGAGAGACGGCGAATACCATCCCATCGAGTTCAATATATATAATAGAAAGAGACATCCCGTTTCCCGCGTCCCGAGATTAGCAGGCACATCTACGTATCATATCTTGCCAGACAATATCTAAATTCTAAATTGGACGGACGTACCCATCCGTTGTACGGAGTCCTATTTGAATCGTGTAAAGGTTCTTGTGACTACAGAAGGAAACTTCAATTCAATCATAAACTCAATTGACGTACTCACTCATCAGATACATAAGAAAAGAAACGTCATAACAACATACACCAGAAGAGGAAGTCCAGGGGGAGAGTGTTAGATGAGCGGGGACTCGGAAGACAGACGTGAAAACGGCAGTGACAGTCCCGGTACATCTTTCTCAGGGGTCAATCATTCTTTTCATCGCTCGTTCAGACGTGTTGAAAATCAGACAGCAAAAAACAAAACCAAACGAAACGAAATGAAGGCAGAACAAGATGACGAACAGACGCTCCAGATAACGGATTAGTGGCACTGCTCGTAGATTTTCTCAAGGGCAGTGAGAATCAGCAAAAAAGACAAAATCCAAGGAAAAGCATCGCTAGCCAAAAGACAAAGCACAAAGACAAGACACAAGAATATAATGACAGTCTGGAATAGTTCACAAGAGAAGATTACCCATCTCTCACCGGACTGAGGGCAGCGCGCTGAGATTACCAAACCACTGATCGCGCCTTTTCTCGACGAGTCTCCGAGCTGCGGGCCTCGGGCTGAGAAAGATGGTGCTGGTGTCGTGGCTTAGGCGCCTGCGCCTTTTGCGTCGCCGGGGTGGGAGCCTCCTTCGCAGGAGCATTATTACCGGCTGACGCAGGAGCGTTAGCGTTACCCAATAGACGATCGGCAGCTTCTCGTTTAGCATTCATGCTTCTTTCGTATCTCAGGACAAGCTCCGTCCAGGGCTTGACTTGTCCACTGCCTGCTGCATGTCCCTTGCCGACCGTTTCGGAGAGAACTTTCATCCAGCCTTCTTTTTCAGCACGACTATCCGCGTAGAAGTCAATGACTTCTCCATTGGCAAAGCGGATCCGGAATCCCTCTTCGACAAACATGTAGCCCTCCTCTTCTTCGGCAAACGCGGACTTGCGGCGACCGCCTCCCTTAGTCGACGTCTCCTTCTGAGTTAGTACACTCTTGTCATCAATCAGTTTTGCAGCTTTCGCCAGATTGATCGTAGCACGCGGCTGGCGGGTCACTTCATGGTAAGCTGTCAACTTTGATCCCTGCAGTCGGAAGTAACGACGTCGCCAGTACTGTAAAAAAAAAAACATTAGCTCATGCATTCTGCCAAACTAGTGATGAGGGAACTTACCGGACAGTCACCACCTTGCTGGGATAGGAATCCTTCGTAAGTCCGGGCTGCCGCGTTCTCGGCCTCCCGCATCTCTCGGATACATGCATTCATGCTCTTGGGCATATCTTCATCCTTAGCGCCTTTAGGCTTGGGCACATAAAGGAGCTGAAGTTCCAAGTTGCCGATCTTGTAAGGGGGGCGCTTTTGCACAGTAGTAGAGCTGCTCTTCTTGCTCTTAAGACTCGACGGCTCCTCGACCGCCCATTCGTTGAAGCAGGACACTTGCACAGTGTATGGCCGACCAAATGCGTTTTTCTCGTGGTCGCTCAAGGCTACGTATGCGCGGGCAAAGCTGCCATCAGGATCCACGAGTGTTCTCAGCTTGTCCCAGGGGCCAGAGTTTGCTTTGGCGTCCGCCTTTTGCTTTTGCTGCTGCTCCAGCTGGTGTCGGAGCTCCATTTCCTTACGTTTTCTAGGAGAAGCAAACACTCGACTGAAGGTGGAAGTCTTCTGCTTCACGGGAGAGGAAGAGACTATCGACTCCCGGGGCTGTTTCAGCTTCGTGCCTTCGACCTTCATCTGAAGCGTCAACTGGAACTCCAGATCGTTCTGGACAATGAGTTCAAACTCCTGGCCAATTGGAGCCGACCGGCCGAGCTCCATCCACGACGTTGTAACACAATGAAGACCATTGTCCAATGTCAACGAGAAATACAAACGTTCTCCTGAAATTCGGGTCAGTCACACTGACAATAGCGGATGACGAAAAGCTCACCTTTCGGGAACGGCAGGTCAAGGTCATTCACTGAAACGACCTTAACGAACAAGCGCCCTCGTTCCTCTCCGTCCTGGAAGTTGTCGGTTGCACCGTGCGATTCAATTTCGTCGACGCCCGGCTGAGCATCCTGAACATTACTTGGCATGCCTGGGAGAGGAGGAACACCTCCGGTTCCAGGCTTCTTCTTGTGGGCACCGCTCGCCATCCTCACGCTCTGACGACGCATCTTTGGATTCCAAGGCTCAGCAGTCCAGGTAGGCTGACTGGTCTTGCGAGACCCAGAATTTGCTGGCTTCGTCCCGGACGGGTCCGTTTCTGAATTCGAGGGTTGCGATTCGTCATCGTTGCTGCTAGCAATAATGACTTTCGTGTTTTGTCGCATGAGGTAACCTCTCTGTTCCACAACATGCTTGTCAGTACTGACTGCTCCAACTGGGGTGAATGGTTGGCATCCAATGTGTTCTGCTCCACGGGGTGCCTGGGGTTCAGTGTCCGGGGTACGCTGCAAGATGAATGGGTTACGTCTCAGGGAGAGGGCATGTTCAAACGCAACCTTTTGAGCCTCAATAACGCGATCGAACTCCTTGTCTAGACCGAAACCAAGGCTCTCACTTTCGCTACTCAACGGGATGTCCAGCTTGACGAGACTGCTCTGGCGCTGTGCAACATTCGGTGCCGAGGGCTGGGGAGGGTGATCATCTGAAGCCGCGTCGTCCGATTCGTCTGGGACATCTTCGTTTGTATCATCTTTGTGATCGGGTTCTGGCTCTGTGAGAGATGGCATCGGCGTTTCCTGAGCGCTCACCTTGCGGCGAACCGCAGCCATGGTCTGCGTATCGGCAGGGGTCAACGAAGGGCGAGTCTTTAGTCCAGTTCCGGGTGCCTTTATGGTCGCAACCAGATCGGGGATACGTTCTTCTTCATCTGACGATTCATCTGCTGATTCATCTGCCACCGGGTGTCGGATGACGGATTCAGGCGTCGACGGCTCGTCTTCATCGTCTCTACTCTGGTCTTCTGGTGTCATTGGACGTTGAAGAGATTCCCTGACGTTGTCCAGAGAAAAGTCGTGCTTCTCAGCTGAATCTGACGCTTCTTTATCCAATGACCGCCGAGGGCTTCCGGTTTCTGCTCTCTCATCTTCGTGGTTGCTAGACGCGGCGAACTCGTCATGATGGTCATCTACAGGCGCTGCTTCAGTGGCATTCTCGGTTCGGTTCGGGGGCACTGGCGTAGTTTGACCATCTCCAGACCCGCTGGAGAATCGTCTCTCGTCATGCAACGCTTCGTTCGAATTTCGGGAATAGTGGCTCTCATCATCATCGTCATCATGATCGTCATGTTCAGTACCATTGCCGTGAAACTCATGCCCACCAGTGTCGTGATGTTCTGGGATTGCGTAAATATCTTCCTCGTCACTCTGTTCCTCTTCTTTCACAACTACATCGGTATCCGCATCAAGACCGTCCTCTAGAGATGGT
The DNA here is from genome assembly GCF_000968595.1 of Rasamsonia emersonii CBS 393.64. NCBI lineage: Eukaryota > Fungi > Ascomycota > Eurotiomycetes > Eurotiales > Trichocomaceae > Rasamsonia > Rasamsonia emersonii. Next base: position 26,313 of record NW_013562962.1, on the reverse strand, counting down.
ATCGGAACATCAGGGTCATAGTGAGGCAGAGGAGCAGGGCTCGAAGTTGGCTGAGAAGAATATTCATAAGAATCGTCATAACTCATGTCGTGCGTGTTCTTAATATTCCGAAGAATGGACTCTCTCGAAATGTGAGGTAGTGTTGACATATCATCAAGCGCGTTAGAATCATCTTCCTTGCTTTCCTTGGATTCAAACTCATGTCCGCTGGTCCGTTCCCGTGCCCCAGCTCGTCTCATCCGTCTCTCTCGCTGCCTCTCCGCGTCAGATTGTGGACTACCCTGGTCCTGCTCTTGCAGCATCATCAATCGGAGTCTGTCTTCCAACGTCATTGAACCACGACCCTCGGTTATGTCGGCTTTGGAATAGGAAGCAGGGCCGGGAGGAGACGGCAGGCTCCGTTGGCCACCGTTGCTTCCAAGCTCGAAGGCGGCAGAAAGCTTTGCTGAATGACTTTGCCGAGGGGATTGGTTGGAAAGTTTGGAGGATGGCAGAGGCGGCAGAGGCCGTCTTTCACCGTTCGAATCGAAGGAGTCAACTCGCGACTGTCTCTCCCCGAGGCCACTGCTTGAGGTCGGCCGACCGTCTGGATTGGAGCTGCCGTGCTCATCAACGAATGGATCCTCCTCCCCTTGCACCAGCTCGTCGTTAGCGGAAGCTGGGCTCATGAACCGCCAGTCCTCCGGAAGCACGACAGGGGTCTTTTCAATGTCTTCGAGGGAAGCATCAAAGCTGTCATCGTGATCTGCTGAGGAGCTACGGTCGAAGCTGACGTCAGCTTCGTCCTCCTCAGAATCATAGCTTCCCTCTCGCGACTCTGACGCGATTGAGGACGGGTCTGGTGTAGTCATTTCATACTCATTGACTTGAGGTGGTGCAGCGTCAAAAGTGACACTTTTGGCTTGGCGAGACTGGGCTTGATCATCCGCGAAGCGCTGGGGGGACGTTCCGGCTTCATCGGACCAGATCTCACTCTCCGGGTCGAAGGGCTTGTTGCCGAATCGAGTGGCCTTTGACAGGGACGACTTCGCAGGGGACGCCTGATTCTTGCTGGGTGTAGGCGGTCTCTGCGCCGTGGGTTTTGGTGCTTCAGCCGGTTTATTCTGGCCGCTTTGTTTCGCTGGAGACGCTGGCGACTTGGACGCTGCGTGGAACTGGCTGCGGAAAGGCCGTCCACTTGCCAACGGGCGGTCCAAAACGCGGACGTGTGCGGGATCGTACTCCTGTTTCTGTTCACGCGCGAACATGCTGCTGTTCTTGACGCGCGAAGCGCGCTTGAGCTTCTCAATTGAGGGCCGCTTGGACGGGGTATATGATGCCTCTGGGTCATAGGGTTTCGCGTTCTCTGAATTCAGCGACGATTCCGAATCCCGACCCTGCCAGAACTGGCGAGGCGACTGTGATTGATTGTAAGGAGATGAATCAAAGGGCGATGAACTCATCATCATCTGAAGACGTAGGTGAGCAAGCTTCCCAGTAATCTGGGATGCTGGTAGATCTAGTTACCTTGGTTGTCTGATTCCAACTCGGAGAATTGCGACGCTGAGCCATTGGGCTCAGCTCCGACAGCGGACGCTGTCCTGTGCCGTTTCCCATCTTCGTGTAACACGATCAGAAGCAGCTGTCTTAGTTCTGTGCCAGTATGCAGTCAGCAGTGAGTAGATTCAAAACAACAGCAAACATAATGGACGCGTCTGTCCCCGCGACAAGTAGAAGTAGGCCTACCTTAGTGTAGGTTGGAGCTAAAGCAAGCACCGCGGTGCTACGATGATCGACCAGAGATATGGGCTAAAAAAAAAATCCTAGCAGCGTTAAGTGTTCATTCAACGTGGCCTCAATGCCGGTCACTGTTGGAATGTTATGGCACAGCTAGAAACACGGTACTGGAATTGACAAGGTCAATCTAGGGCGGCTCAAGGAATTGATCCTGAAAAGAGCAAGAACAACGAGAAACAAAAAGCGACAAACAGCCGATTGCAAGGCAAGACAAAGAAAAGAAAGATCAAGGCAGACAAGAAAGACGAGGCCGAGGGAATCCTTGGGCCAGGACGTGAGGCAGAATAATAAACTCGAGGCTGGCATCGAGGGACCGGCCGGTGTTGACCCGCGGGACACTGCCGTCGCCGGGGCAACGGGCAGAAGATCGCCCGATCCCGCGCCCGGGCGACATGTGACTGGTCAAGGGCGCCATCCCCCATCGGGCTTAGCGCCGCTGCCCTTACTCCGCGTCTTGGCGTTTGCTCCTTGCCGATCCAAGCTAATTTTTTTTGTCCGATCCTCAGCCATCCCTATCGCCTCGACAGTTCCTCTGCGGCCTGGCAGCATGTTCGTCTCCAGGTCTGTCTGTCGGGTGTGCCTGACCCAGGCCGGGGGTCCTCGCCCGGCCTCCCGCCCTGCTGTCGCCATGGCAGTTCTCGCGGTCCGTGGTGTCTCTGCGGATGCGTCGAAAGGCTGCGAGGATGATGCTGTCGCCCGATGTCGCCAAAGCCGATCTGAAGCGGGAAAAGCGGGCTCGCAGCGAGCAAGGCCCATGGGGGAATCTCAACCAGACAGAGGCTGACATCCGTGGAGAGCCCAGGGCCCGGTCCCAAGCGGAGATCAAGCGGGCTACGAGGGGACGAGAGGAGGAGTCGGAGAATAAAGAGTCACCTCTATACAAAGCGCTCAAGATGCAGACGGCACTGGCGCCCATGAACTACGGCCTGAGGATGGCCATCAAGGAACGGATTGCGAACATCACCAGTTTTGACCAGTTTTCTCTCCTGCCGGTTGTGCGAGATTCGATCTTTACCCAGGCGCTGCCCGGCCTCGTCGACGTCACTCCCTCCCCCATCCAGCGTGTTGCAATTCCAGCATTACTGGAGACGGTTGACAAGAAAAAGAAAGTGGAAGACGCGGAGGAGGGAGAGCCGACATACCGTCAATACCTCCTGGCGGCGGAGACTGGGTCCGGAAAGACGCTTGCTTATCTTGTCCCGGTGATCGATGCCGTCAAACGGGCGGACCTGGCTGAGCAGGAAGAGCAAGCGCGGAAGGAGAAGGAAAAGGAGGAAGAGAATGAGAGAAGAAAAAGAGAGCGGATTTTTGAGCTCGAGCCCCCGCCGCTTTCGGAGAACCTCACCACGAATGCAGGACGCCCTCGGGCGATCATTCTGCTCCCGACCTCGGAACTGGTGGCTCAGGTTGGCGCCAAAGTGAAGGCGTTCTCACACACGGTCAAGCTCCGTACTGGCCGCATCTCCTCGGCGGATTCGGCACGTAAGATCCGCAACATTGTGTTCAACCCGAAAGGGATCGACATCCTGGTCTCGACGCCGCACCTGCTGGCCTCGATTGCGAAGACTGATCCGTACGTGCTCAGTCGGGTGACACACCTCGTTGTCGATGAAGCAGACTCGCTCTTGGACCGGTCATTCTCACCGACGACCATGGAGATCATCGACAAGGCCGCCCCATCACTCGAGAAGCTCATCCTCTGCTCGGCCACGATCCCTCGCAGCATGGATTCGTTCCTTCGCAAGCGGTATCCGGACATCCGGCGCCTGGCGACGCCCAATCTGCACGCGATTCCCCGTCGAGTGCAGCTCGGCGTCGTGGACATTGACAAAGACCCGTATCGGGGCAACCGGAGCCTGGCCTGTGCCGATGTGATCTGGTCGCTGGGCAAGGCGGGCGACGGCGAATCGCGGGGCCCGTTCGCGTCGTACATGGGCCCGAACGAGAAGAAGATCATAGTGTTTGTCAACGAGCGAGAGGAAGCGGACGAGGTGGCCAAGTTCCTGTACGCGAAGGGGATTGACGCCGTGTCGTTCAACCGGGACTCTGCGGACCGCCAGAAGGAGATCCTGGCGCAGTTCACGGAGACCAAGCCACCGCCAACTCCGGAGGAGATCATGGAAGCACAGCGAAAGCGTCGACTGGAAGACTCGTCGATCCCGTTCGAGATGCCCGGGAAAGAGGCCAAGGAGACGGGGCCGACGAAGAGGCTGCCCAACACGAAGGTCCTGGTGACGACGGATCTGGGGTCTCGAGGGATCGACACGCTGCCCGTCAAAACGGTGATCCTGTACCACGTGCCGCACACGACGATCGACTTCATCCACCGGCTGGGCCGGGTCGGGCGCATGGGCAAGCGTGGACGCGGCATCGTGCTGGTGGGCAAGAAGGACCGCAAGGACGTGGTCCGTGAGGTCCGCGACGCGATGTACAGGGGGCAGGCATTGATCTAGCGCATTCTCCTTTTTTGTGTTGTGTATACTATGGAAGTATTTAATACATACATACATATACGTGCGCGGAATCATAGTACGTACGGCACGGCACGGCGCGGCGTTTTGGGACTCTCCATTTATTCGGTTTGGGGATCGATCATTGAGGCATGTCACTGTATAATAGACAGGTTGATTGATTGATTTAACAAAAAGCAAGGTTTTGGGCAAAAGATCCTGGCAGGCAGATATCTAGATATCCTGTACTGTACTGTTCTGTACTGTACTGTACATACAAGCAAGCCTTGTTTAAACGAGTTGAGTTCTCTCCGCTCGTCTCGTCTCGTCTCATATCGTCTCATCTTAGCTTTAGAGAGAAGAGGTAGGGGAAATATTACCTCTTAAAAAAAAACACCAATTAATGAATCCCCTCACCATCTATAATATATGGATTTGTTTCTATACAATGACAAGACTAGACTAGATAAAAGAATGTCTGTCTGATCGAGTTACAGACTCTTTCCATTTGGAAAGCACCTCTGTTCATCCCCTTCATACTCACACTCATACTCATACTCATACAGCAAGCTGTTTGCTCAGACCTTCCACTCCCTCACCACCACTCGTCTTCTCCCGAAACTCCCTCTCCGCCTTCCAAGCAAGACAGCTCTTGCTCGCGAAGAGGATATCCAATTGCTCGAGCTGGCGATTTGCAGTTTCTGAAAATCTCATTAGTAACGTCTTCGTCCTACATCACAGATGCGAACGTTCGACTGATGGCAAACTCACCAACATAGAACAGCAATATCGGCACTAGCATCGCCAGGTTCACTAACGCAAAGAGGATGAAGACCCAGAACCCGATGGCGTCGATCAGGTAGGGGATGATCTCGTTGATGGTGCCGCCGGCGAGAGAAAAGGCGATGGTCGCCAGGGCGACGCCTTTGCTGCGGCTGGCGAGGGGGAAGACTTCGGTGGGATAGACCCAGCTGGACGGGACAAGGACATCAGGTCAGCAGGGGTTCTGGCCAGCAAGACGAGGAACAAGGACACTAGAGTGTATGTAGGTAGGTATACTCACCAAGTCGTCAACCACGTACTGCCATAGATAAAAGTGTAGATATACAAAACGGCCGCAACACTCGCCCCAAAGCTACTCGCCTTTACCGGGTCGCTGGAGCTATAGGCAAGCGTCTCATGCGAGAGCACACCCCCGACAATCAACACAACGCCCATGAGCGAACACCCAATGAGCATCATCTTCCGCCTGCCGACATGGTCACAGAGATAGATAGAGAGCGCCAGACTGGCGATGTAGCCGAACCAGTTCCCGCCCGCGAGCAGCGCAGGCTTGTCACCCGTGAATCCCGAGAGAGCAAACATATTCGGCGCATACACGCTTATGAAGTCGATGCCCGTGCATTTCTGCATGATCTGCACACCCGCGCCCAGCAACAACCTCCGACGGGTGTGCAGCTTGTCCTTCTTGAAGAGCATGCTGTAGAAACTGGCCGATGTGGACGACGCCTCGGCTCGGATGGCGAAGAGGATCTCATCCATCTCACGCTCGGTGGGCTCGGGGCTTGCATCCACGCGAGCGCGCTCCAGCACCGCGCGAGCCGCGGAGAGATTCCCAGTCTTAGCGAGATACCGCGGCGATTCCGGGTAGAAAGGCGCGGCGGCGAGGATGATGATAAGGAAGATGATCTGGAAGCCGAGCGGGAAGCGCCAGGAGAAGGCTTCGCTCTGAGTTTTGACGCAGGCGAACTCCATCCAGTAGACGCTATCAAACACGTCAGTCTGGACACGTCTAGACACTGTATATGTGTATATACTCACATAGCACTCCCCGTCATCGCGAGCGTAAACTGAACTGCCACAAAAGCCCCCCGAAGATGCGGATCCGCGAGTTCAGACGTCCAGACAGGAACAGTCGTGTTCAGATGTCCACAACCAATTCCACTGATGACACGCGAAATCGCCAGACAGGTGATGTTTTGGGCAGAAGCAAGAAGTGCAGCCCCCAATATCCCCCAGATACAGCCGATCTGAATGGTCTTGAGCCGGCCAATTGCATCGGCAGTGTAGCCGACCAGGAGGGCGCCTGTTCAAATCCGTCAATGAATTACTTCACTAGCCATGTAGGCAAAAGGGGGTTAAAAAAGCAAAAAAAATTGTTAGATAGAACCTACCAATAGCAAACCCGCCAAACCACAAACTCACCAACCCCCCAATGGCGGCAGCATCCCGAGCACTCCCACTCGCGACGCCCATCCGCTGCTGATAATCCGGGTTGTTGTTAACCTGGCTCATGACGGCGGTGTCGTAGCCAAAGAAGGTGATAGCGCATCCGGCAAAGGCGAAGATGGCGTAGGTCATGGCCCGGCCGCGCAGGGGCAGGCATCGTGAGGGCGAGTATCCGCCGGGGATGTACTTGGCGAAGGCGGGTTCGGCTGTAAAATGACCTCGTTAGTTCATGAATTCGCTTTGGTAAAGCAATTGATAGGTTATGGAGATGAAGTAGATGTTTGGGAAACTTACGACGGAAGATATCTGCATCCGCCGCTGTCTGCGGATTGGTCTCCAGGTACTCGACATTTTCCTTTTGCGTATTGGCCTCCATCTGAGCTGCTCGTTAGGTATGCTGTGCAGTAATAGATAAATATGCCCAGGCAGAAGGAACAACGTCAGGGAGAAAAATCGTCGGCGGAAATCACCTACCCATTATGTACTTGCTACCTGCCTATTCCACAGCAAGATAGATCGACCTGCATTTCGGACTTTCGCCGAGTCCATCAGGAATCGAAGGATTTCTGCATCAATGATAAAACTCCGTCGTCGTAGTTTTGTGGAGCTCCGGACTGTTCCCCGGATTTACCCCAGGATATCCATGCGATTATGTAACTCGCAGCATGCTGGGCGAGCGCTCTCGCTCTCGGGGGAACTCCGTCGGGGCAATTGCCGAAATCCCATCCGGAGTATATGTATTCCGGACGAGGAACCCTAAGCAAGGTGAGGAAAGCGAGGCCTTTGCAAGTTCGAACGGAGTTGTGGTGATATTTCTAGATCTGCATAGTCCGCGACTCAGAGGTTATGCAGGTTCAAACCTATTACACCACGTGCCTGTTGGCCTTACATCTTATTGTACTATTTTATAGCTTTTTCATTGAGTATTTCTCTCAAAACACAGAGGTAAGCCCGTCACAAACATGATTAATGACAAAATACTGCAGACATGTGATGCTCCTTGAGAGGATCAGCGACAGAATCAGCAAGCCGTCGTTTGGTTTAGTTACGCATGTTATTGTCACTGCCAGTCGTATATGTGCCCAGTTCATCCAACTCCCTACACCCAACTGCATTCTCCAGGAAACGAGGTAAGTCAGGCAAAACAAAGGAAGAAAAATAACGAACGGGAAGAAAGGAGGAACGGGAAAGTTCTATCCCGTCTACCGGTCAAGATACCTAATTCAGTCATATGTGGAATCGATCCTGACTTGCTCGGACGTATTCAACGCCATTCTCTACGGACACGCTGAGAATTAGGGCCTGGCCATGGGTATATTTCCAGGGCTAGAAATAGAGAAACACGGTGACACTGGTCACAGTATGAACGACTGCATTCGTAGTAATACGCTGAGGATACGTCTATCTAGGAAGGTCTAGCTGAAGATATCTAGGATCATGTCACTGCCCTAATCATAATCGCCATCGTCATAATCGTCGTCATCGTCATCGTCATCATAACCCCTCTCCAACGGTTCAAGAGGACACTCCCCATAGGGCCCACCATACACAATGTAATTCGCCTCCATTCCGTCACTCAGATGATCATTAAAATGGCAGATCAAGTACCACCAACCAGGATTAGATGCCGTCATCAACGTGGTCAGCATCTGGCCGGGGTCCATAGGGATGGTGGCGGTCCAGGCCCTGGTGTTAGGGTTGTAGAGATTGTCGCCGTGCAGGTGGTAGCTGTGTGCCTCGGTGCCCATGGAATAAAGGTACCAGATGACGCTGTCATCGACGCACATTTCAAAGGGCGGGTTGTTGGCGTAGATGTAGCCATTCAACTGCATGTACAGTACGTTAGTGTCATTCTTCCGGACATTGTTGAAACAAAAGGAGATATTACCGGATAGAATTCCGGCGCCATTTGAGCCGTAACCGTCGTCTTCGGCACATTGATATACTGCGGATACCAAATGCTGTAATTGCCGATTCCGCGAGTCACGCGTGGATACTGATCCGACACATTCGCGACCTGCGATGCCACGGCGGGGATGTATTTGCGGACGTTGTGCAGGGCGAGGAAAGAATTCCACTCGTTGTTGTTGGTGTAAAGGACGATAAATTCACGGTTCTGCTTCATCACGGACTCCATCTTCCCCGGATTGTAGATGATCACGGGCCCGTAGGAGCCGGCGTCCTGGTCTTGATACATGCTGACATAGGGGTGGTAGGACCAAAGTCTGCTTTCGAAGCCGGGTTCAGGAGCAGAGGCTGCTGGGACGAGCCTAGAAGTATATCTAGTTCAGCCATGCCAGAAACTTGGTTCCAAGGGTAGAGCTCACCATTTGTAGACGAAGCATTCTCCCGGGGGCACAGCTTGGCCGAGAGCAACGCTGTTAGTCCCATTCCAATAAATGGCGCCTTCATCTTCCTTGGTGTAATACAGCCCCATCGAATGCATGCCTGAGAAGAAATGGTCCAACTTGTTGACGAACATGATCTTTGGAAATTCAGCAGGCTGAAAGCAAGAAATATGAATGACTAACCTCTATCATATCGCCGACTTCTGCACGGAGGATTGGCCCCTGATAGCCAAGCCAGTCGGGCTGTTCCGTTCTCTCCTCGAACGAGGCGTCTGTGTATCCCCGGTATAGGGCCTTGTCGTATTTGGTCCCAATGGTGGTGTCATTGTGGATGTATCCTCGAGTCTGGGCCCGGAAGGACTCCTCCATGGGGACGCCAAGCCAGTTGTCCCAGCCTGCATGGGATGTTTAGTTGTAAGGAAAGCAGAACAAGTGTCATCATACCTGACGGAGCGTAATCCCAAGTCACGAGTTCAGCCGCCACGTAGTATCGACGAACGTTACCAGAGAAGTTGAAGCCAGTAGGAACGTAGTACGGCAGTTCACCGTTCATACGGGCTTCGCATTCCTCCCATGAATCGCGTCGAGGAGCATCGACCGTGGACGGGGCTGCAAGAACGATGGCAGCCCCTGCGAGGATAAATGAGAGCAGTATGGAATACATTGTTAATCCCGGTGCAGTTCAGCTCAGCTAAGATATAGTATGACGTTCAGCTATTGATGTTGGGACATAAGAAAAGCCTGAGTAGTGATGGGATTGGGATTGTTTAAGGGAAATTTTTCTGGGGGGATTTGGGAATAATTATCTGCTAGCATTTCTCCAGGGAAGGCATGTTGGGCCCTCATTTGGAAGGAGGGCATCGTCACGAGTCTGTTACCCGAAAGGGAAGGAGGACAGGAACGAAGGGAGAGGGACGGCAACAGACACGTGAGCGTAGAATCATTGGCTGCCAGGCGAAAATCTACAGTCACACATCTTCTTTTGTCTTCCTTTAACCAAAATTCATTTTGTAATCATATGGTTACCTCCAGCCTCGTCAACTCTGACCCGTAAAAGTGCACATATCAAAAGTCCTATTGAGGTCAGTGGTGATTGAATAAAGAGAACTTACAGAGATAAAAAATACAATGCTGTAGCCTTTGTTGGTCTAGCCACCTCTCAATGCAAAATTGATTACTAGTTTCTTCCATATATCTCCCCTTTGCTCTAGATATTCAGGATACGATATTATGATACTTTATAGTGGAGATATCAAGGATTACTGCACGTGATTGTTGCCACCTAAAATCCTGTATTTTTACACAATTTTAAAGGATTGGAATGTAATTTTTGCATCACTTCCGACGCTCAAATTTCTTCTTCTATCCCTTTGTATCTAAATACAGATACATATCACATTTCAGCTACGTTACGCCCCGGACGCCATACCCTCCACATAGAACATCGGCGAACCACCGCCGGCAGGATACTCGAGCAACACCGACGCCGGCCCATCTACCGCATTTTTGCCCTCCCAATCTGCAGCCATCCTGTAGGTCGGCTCTTTGACGTCAATACCCAACTGGTTTTTGATCAGAGCGGCCAGCTGGTCCTGCTGCCATTTGTAGTCGACTGTCCCATTGTGAGTGCCCGCAACAACAAACCCCGTCCCACCCTGCAAGTCATCTTTGTGAGCATTGATCGCATCGAGTAGTCCTGGAGCCTTCACATCTCCCGATCCTTGTGTTTGCGGTTCGTAGTGCCCGACAATGCCCGCCTTGCCGCCCGCAATGACCACGATGGTGCAGCCGTCCAGTTGACGAGACCCGATGTACTGCGCCCCCGTGCCGTTCACGACCAGCACCTGTGTCTGTCCTTCTGCGACGTCGAGTACCACGCCACTGTCGAATAGCTGCACGACCTTGGCGGGAGTTAATCCGCCTGTATCGAGAGAATCCCGTTTGACAGCGGGCGGAAGCTTTAAGGTCGTAAGGGGGGCCGGCACGGGGGTCGATAGAAAAGACAAAATCACAAGAAGCATGGCCATCAGCGGGCCAGCTAATCCAGCGGGAGAGCGCATGGTCGATGGAGCTATCAAGAGGATGAGAGTGAAAGGTAAGAAAGATGGCTTCAAAAGTATATATATTTCTTTCGATTTAAGCTGGAGATAATATTCATGGTGAGTTCTCTCTGGGATCAAGCAGATAGCAAGTTATATATTGATGTTATTCGAGTCTGGGATCCAGCTAAGACAAAGAACGAGATGTAACCCTGGGTATCTTTAGTTATTTCTTTATGGCTGTGCTATAAATATGATATAGTTTAATAGTTCGCTCTAGAAGGCCTGGTAACCTACAAAAGAGTTATCCGAGACAAAGAATAAGATAAAACCAGAGCAGCCTCAAAGTATCTAGGCTGTAATCGGCCAAATGAATGATTTCGACCTCCTCGAGTCAATGAAGGACCTTCTTCAGTTTTATCAATAGAAGTTCTTGTCGTTAGTCAGTAGACTGTCTTTATAGGGCCCTTTATTGATACTATCCTTTTCTTATAGATAACTTACAGTACAGTGACTGTATCTATAAAGACGAGAGCATATTTAAGCATATAGATTGTTATGTAATTCTACTCTACCGGGGGTGTTAGAAGATTTTTTAGTAGAGTTAAGATACGGCGCTGGCTTCATAACCTGTCCGCAAAATCATATAGCTGACCTACTGGACTCTACCACTAATTGAAACCCCTAAGTTATAAGTCCAATCAATTAGAAAAAAGCAACCATCCGCATCGAGGCTGATTCTAACCCGATCCGTCGGGGTCAGCCTGATGCCATCATTCTTTGTCTTCCACGACCACTTACTTCACCGGTAACATCACGGGAACCAGAATTGGGCATAATTAATGAGGGGGCTTTCTCGTGTGTCGAAATCAGGAATCTTAGGATTCTTGTCTGACCATGGTTTCTCCTAGGAGTCGTGATCACTGCTGAGCCAGTATGCGGTGGCCTTTCTTCCTTTTTCCCGCATTTGGGATCGGCTTCGCGATCAACAACAGCTCTCTCAACAGCTCTCTCAACGTGCCCTTCTCAGTCCAGGTGACGATTGAGGCATACAGTATCGAGTTTTCTTCATCGCTGTCTTCCACTGCCAACACCTTATCGGGCTCAGTATCCTTACAATCGACTCGAACAGGAACGTCAGTCGCTTCCACGGTGGTACCTTCAGAGACAGAGCCATTCTGTATTCCTAGGTAAGCTAGCACATTATCGACAGTGGATCCATGCTGACGTCCATTAGCCAAAATCCACATGAGACCGGGGACGAGACGAAATGTGTCTGCGGTTCTGGTATCGACGCCGTGGTTCTGCCACTCCTACCCTCGTCCAGCATGTGCTCCTATACAGCTTTGCCCACAATGACGCTGCCGCCGCCGCCGTCGACGAAACCACCACCGCCATACATAAGGACGGACCCTATTTCAGGGCTGATATGGTCCTGCGAGAGCTTATCAACAAAACCGATGGCTGGAGTGATTGTTACATACTGTGCCGGGGCCAGCGCCGTTATCGGAACTGACATGGCGATTGCCACCCATGTTCCCTACCAAACGGGGACCTGCAACGTGCATGTCCACGAGTGGGCACTAGGAGACAGCTATCCTGTCCATGTTCAGCTCAATGTCTCGGATGGGGGAGGTCATCTTTTGAACTACACCGATGCTACTACCACATGGAGTGGGAGTGTGATCATTGAGCAGAAGTACCTGGGAGGACTGCCCTACGATATTGAAGTAAGATTTCCGAGCAAACTGGATTTAAGTCATCCCATCTACGGCCCCCCTGCAATATACGCCGGGTACGAGGAGTTTATGGTGAATATCTCTGCTGGGCCGACCCAGTGGAGCAGTGCCGATACAGATACGAGCCATCTTCCTTACTGCAACGTCGGTGGCTGGAACAACGGAGGGAGTTTTGCTGACTTCGTCGAGTCTTTGTTTGGCGTGGATCACGTTCCAGTGCGTCTCTCTCTCTTCTCTCTGGTCTCTTCCCTTGGTATCCTACGACGACTAATCACTAATCTTGTCCAATCACGGCAGGATCGTCAAATGGACTGTCACTGGTCTTGTTAGGGTGAGCGTGTTTTTTTTTGTTTTTGTTTTGGAGGGAACTTCAACTTTCTCTCATTTACATATCACCTCACTCACTGAACATCTCAGAGACCTCTCAGTCTTGCTTCAATACAAGTTGTTGCACACTCACTGTTGAGACAGAGCGCCAAGCTGCATTTCACTGCCTGTATCACTGACACTTTGTCAAAGAACTTCCAAACACAGGGATATCAGTTGAAGGGGGAGACACTGAAAAGTCACCCATCTGACAGGCTTCTTCACTCCACTGCCTGTTCCAATGGATCACTTGCCAGCAGAAATCTGGCACATGCTTTGTGGCCTGGTACGTTGTGCTTGCCATGTGCACGGTTGACACTAACATGATTATAGATCTGGAAAACTTCCCCAGAAAGTCTACGTTCTCTATCTCAGGTGAACGGAACTTGCTACAATGCTACAGTGCCATTTCTTTATCAGACTCTTTCTGTCAAAGTTTCCAGCCGAGAGGGGCTCCATCAGTTTGTCGCAGAGCTGCTGGACAACCCTCGCCGGCAGCAATACCTCAGTCATGCGCGGAAACTGAATGTCCAAGGGAAGATGCCTCGTTTAGAAGAAAGTGTGGCTGGTTACTCTACGGAGGGGACTGACATCAAGGGCCGAGGTGATGTTTTTCACCAAGACGATGACTTGGAACCCCGTTTTGACGAGTACGCGTTCACGTATGACGAAGAGGATGACGAGCCCTCGGAAGCGTCACGCTCATGGAAACCGCTTGCCTTGCTGATCGCCCGGCTGAAGCGTCTGACCGAGCTGAACTATGCCTGCGTCAACCAATTTCCTCCCTGTCTGCTCCAGGCGCTCCACGAGCATCATCCAGCATGCAGACTCAATCTACACAACTTTCGCTTCCGCAGCCTGAGAGAGCCGAATACAGACCCGTATGAGATGGAGCTGATCCGCTCGCCCTGCCTTCACTCTGTGTGCGTCAAACACGTCACGCGCGATTCGAATGGCCATGAGGATTACAACGAGGACGCAATCTTCCAGGCCGTTGCCATCGCACCAAACCTCAAACACGTCAAATTGCTCCGCTGTATTCCTCACCGCACCTCCGCGCTACGTGAAGTCGCCCACATACCCAGACGGCCGTGGAAGGGCTTCGTTCCTCCAGTGAATACGGACCGGGTCGGAAATCTGACGTCGCTCTCGTTTTCTCATCTCATGGTCACCACCGAGGAGAAACTGGAACAGTGGAGTCGGTACACGGATCTCTCAAAACTGCAGGCCCTCGCCTTCGGCAGTCCTTGGACGTCGGATGTTTTGATGAAAGCCGCGACAATGGCTCCGTTCAAGTCCCTGGAGCGGCTGTCTATCTGGCTGGAGCCTACGAGCCAGGACGCCAACTTCCAACTTGCAACGGAGATGTTTTTTGAGAGTCTTAATCCATTAAAGACTCTGCGACTGCACGGAAAAATGGACGCGTCTTTGGTGAGCAAAATCCTTGAGAGGCACGGGTCTGCCTTGCGGGAGTTGATGCTCGATCCGTATGGGATCAAGTTTATGGATCTCGACATTTCCAGTTTTGGGGAATCCTGTCCGCTGGTGGAGGAGCTGCACTTGCCCGTCAAACGAACCAAGAGCGACCGTCGTGAGACGCGTTGTTACGAAGCGATTGGCAAGTTCCCATCGCTGGAGAAGCTGTTCCTCCGTCTTGAATGCTCCGACATGTGGCGGCAAGACTTGCCCAGCGCCGACGAATATGAGGAGGAACTGGACGACTTCCACAGGCAGCCCACCATTCCCAGAAATTCGAGAGTGTTCGGGATGAATAATGAAGAACCTCTGCTCAATTTCCACGTCCGCGACGCCCTGATCAACTCGGCTGTGGACGAGCAGCTGGCGCGGTCAATCTGGGATCGGATTGCGGCCAATCAGCCGAGCGGCCGTCTCTCGTCTGCGACAATTGCCCCGAGGGGAGGCGACTTTTTCGGCAACGCTACTGCTCCGTTCGAGCTGGTGATCCGTGTGGAACACATGGAACGATCGTATCTGATCACCAAGAGGGCGAGCAGCAGCAGCAGCAGCCAAGTCGAAGTTGTGGAAATGGGCAGAGAAGAAAGAGAAAGTCGCGACAGGACTCAACGACAGACCGTCAAGACGCTGGAGGGTTGGGGTTGTCAGCTGTATGAAGACGACGTCCACCTAGTTTTTCAGAGAATCTGGCCTCCGAAACCCGGCAGTCGAGACTGGCGGGATGACTGGAGCAGCTGGTCATTGCAGCCGTCTGCTGAGTAGTTGAGCGCCTAGCATGATGGATCAATCACTTGGGTCATTTCTCGCTTGAGGGTTGTCGTTTCTATGAACAGACATGTTTGAGTGAAAGAAACAGTGTAGATTAATTCCCGTTGGCATTATTGAATAGCTGACAAAAATTTAAAAAAAATACATACGAGCACAATATCCTCAATGTGTAAATCATTCAAAATTCAATAAACGAATTTATTATTACCCACATAAAGTCTGGAAATGCGGAGTTGGTTCTCTAATCAATGTTGATGCGGGGTATTTAATTAATCCCGCCTTTGAGATTTAAATAAAAACCTACCTACCAATTAGTAACGTAGTTGTATCTAATAATAAATCGAATCTCAGATCCGATCCGACGCTGTCCCGGTGGTTCTCCACATTTGCCCTAGTCTACGTTACATTGAATGGAATCTAGGCCATGCTAGCCATGCTTGTTATTTTTTATGGTTTACCTAGGTTAAGCTAGACGTATTTATTTACTAGCTAGTACTGTACATCTGCCGACGTATTTGGATGGTTGGATGTTATTTATCGTCGTCACTTGCCCGGAAAGTCATACAGTACTCTATACAAATCTACCTGCAGTCCTACTCGAGAACGACGATATCAGGAGTTTACAGCACAGCATACAAGCAATGAGATCATAGAGCACCACAATATATTTTTCACAATATATATATATATATTTTCATCTGGCTGATTGACTCATTGACTGGATCTCTCCCGTGACAGTCACACAATGTCCCTCCCCACCATCACATTAACCGCCGAAGAACTCTCAACAAAACGCCTCTCGCCATACCACCTGCAAACGGCCCTCGAAGCCCTCCACCGCGATGGCATCGTCGTCCTCACCAACGCCATCCGCCCGGTCGACGCCCTCGACAAGCTAAACGCCGAGATGGTGCCGCGCGCCCGTCAACTGTTCGCCGACGGCGCAACGCAGCGCAACTTCGGCGAGGCGACGGGCAACATTCAACAGGAGCCGCCGATGCGGGCAGACCTGCTTTTTCCCTCCGTCGTGGCGAACCCCTTCGCGACGGAGATCGTCTCGTGCATCGTGGGCCCGGAGCCCTGTCTGCGATACTACTCTGCCAACACGCTGTTTAGGACCGAGACGCAGGGCCGCCAGCCGCCGCACGTCGATATCAACTTCCCCTGCCCCGTCATGCCGTTCGGGTATCTGATCAGCATCTACCTCGTGGACGTGGGTCCGGAGAATGGCGCGACGGAGTTCTGGCCTGGCAGCCACAAGGTCGTCGCTGATTTCAACCATGTTGTCCCCGAGGAGCTGCTCGAGCAGAGGCGCAAGATTGCTCCTCCCGTGCAGCCTACGCTGCCCCGTGGCAGTCTCGTTATCCGCGACTTTAAGCTCTGGCATGCTGGCCTGCCGAACAAGACGGACGAGCCGCGCGTCATGCTCGGCACGGCGCTGCTGGCCAGGTGGTGGCAGTGTAAGATGACGACGCCGTGGCCCAAGACGCTCGCTGACAAGGACGCGTTCGATTGGGGTGGTGTGACTCCGTGCCTGAGGTTTGTCGAAGAAGGGGAAGAGTACAAGCGGGATGTGGCCAAGGGGGATTATGATTTCTCTCAAGTGCTGGAACGGCCGGCGGAAGAGAATTCTACTGAATAGAAGGCACGAAGTCTAACTGTTGCTCTCAATGCATGTGGTATTTGTACAGTGCAGGTCAGACGGAACTATGCGACATGACATGGATGACATGGATAGAGACGCTTGACATTGGAATTAGAACTACAGCACGTCTCAAAAAGAAGAAAAGGAAACGAAAACAAGAACAGAAAAAAAAATGTGAAACAGTCCAAACTCCGCAAAAAGATACAGCTCCAATACAATACACCACTTGCGTGGTAGTAGTACATCCGTAAACCGATCCTAACTCCAATTACCTCGAGCACAAACCTATCGCTAGAACAAAAAACCGCAAGAAAAAAGTACGACTACTAACAAGTTTACCCTACATCGTCTTCCGCAGCTCCCTGGTTCGCCGTCTGGTGGCCCGCGTGGTCCGCCGTTCATCCGGCTCGCTGGGCTCCGTCTCACTCCTCGTGTCAGCCGACAACTCCGGCGTCGGGGTGATGCCGAAACTGACCCCGCGGCTCTTGCGGTCGATCTTGGCCTCTTCCTCTGGGTGCAGGAACCGATGCACCGTGCGGTGGTCCATCACCCGCTCTTCGTCGTCGTGAGGACCTTCCTTGTCGGTCTTGGGCCAGCGGTACCCGTACAGCTTCGAATGCCGTTCGCAGCGGGGGCATTCCTTGCGCGTTTGATACGCGTTCTCCTGCAGGAACCACGAGCCGCACGTTTGGCAGTCGACCCAGCGGTCGTACCGCTGAGCGAGCAGCTTGGGAGTCTTTGTGTAGTCGCCCGGGACGCGCACCCCAGGAGAGACGTCTTCGACCGACGGGACCACATAGCGCTTGCGGCGTTTCTTCGTTTTGTTTGCCTTGACTACCGTCTCGAGCTGGTCATCTAATTCCCACGAATTAGACAACTCTGAAAGTTCGCTGCTTTGACTGCCGTCCGAACCCGGCTCTGCTGGCTGACCCGGTTGACCTGGTTGACCTGGTTGACTTGTAGATGGTGCTTCCGCGCCTGAACTCTCTGCAGGCGGTTCAACCGAGTCGACTGACTCGGTTTTGATCTTGTCCCCCATGTCACACACCGATGTAGGTGCGGTCGACTGCTGACCGTCATCTCCCGTGGAGGAACGAGGGGAGTTATGGTCAGTACAAGCTGGCGTGGCCGTCTCCGAGTTTTGTCGCGAAGGACCCGTGTCGACACCCTCTGGCGTGTCTGTGCTGGGCTTGGTCTCATTCTGCTGGGCGAGATTGGACAGGGAATTATCCAACGTCGAGAGGAAGGAAGACTGCTCGGCAGATTCGGTGGCATCGGGTAAAATCTCCTCCCGCAGCTTGGAACTCCGTCGTTGGAATTTCGCTTTTTTCCGTGGTGTAGAATGCTCCGGCTCCTCTGATCCGGATTTTCTCTTTCCACGAGGCGACGAAGAAGAGACAGACTCGCTCCTCGTGTCATCCTCCGCAGCGGGTGTGGATGAATTGCTCTGCGGTGCAGAATTTGCTGGCTGAGACCAGCCATTGCGAACAAGGCGCTCGCATGTCTCGCAGAGGCATTCACAATTGTCAATGCCAAAGTAGTCGTCGCCGTACGAGACAGTGATCTCTTCGCCAACATGGATGTCGCGGGTCGCAACCACCTGCATGCCCTCGGATCCGCGGGTCACCAGTTTTCCGTTAGCGTCACAGTCGTGGTTCGCAAATCGAGCCGGTCCCAGGAACAGCGACGGTGTCTTTTTCCTGCTGGACATGACAATGCTGAAATCTTTCCGTGCCAGATCCAAGTCCTTCTCCTCTTCGCGCGTCATGGCCACGAGAGTCCCGCTGAGGTACTTGATCTCTTCGCCCTTTTTGATAAACTTTCGGGCCGACACAGCCGCCTCCTGGTCGGTGATCGTATACCGGTTGGTGGTCGTGATTTCGAAGGGGCATTCGGGCAGATAAATCTGGATGTACTTGCGCAGGTGCCGTCGGAACCACTCCTTCTCCCGGTCGTTCGGCAGCCTGGCCATATATTTACTCAGGCCAGGCAGCGCAAGCAACTCCTTCTCCGCCGTCGCGAGGTCCCTTGCGACGACAATGTGGTGGAGAATGATGCGCCCTACGTCTTCCTCGCGAATGCCTCTCGCAGCAGCAAACTTGGTCCTGTTCTTGCGAGTCTTGGTCCAAAAGTAGGCCTGAGAAACCAGCTGTCAGCAACTGGCCGTCAAGAGCAGGAGAGGGCAACACGGACACGATCAATGAGCGCATCTGTCGCAACATCGTCGTAGCTCGCCAATTTGGCAAGCGTCAGGCGTTCCCGCCGTCCCTCAACAGACGGACTCGACTTTGCCCTCGAGGGCGGCATGATGGCTCAGCCGGAGGAATTGGAAGGATGTCTTCACGATACTCTCAGATTTGCCGGCAAATCGAACAATTCTATGTCAACAATTCAAGAACAGAAAAACAAATTGACGATAGGGATGGAACGAGAAGGACGGAACAGCGGACCAAAGGAGTGGAGTAAGACTCAGAAAGAAACCCAAGAGTGCGGTGAATGGAAGACCAGTCGCATAGCGAAGTGAATCGCGAATGCGGCCGTCATGAGGGACTGTCGCGACTAGACCAGGCGGCTATGGGTCCAAAATAGCGTGGCTGGGGCAGGGTCCAACGCTCAGCTGGCGACCAGGGGCCCTGAACAGGTGTTCAATGAAGAGACTACTATTAATTAGGACAGGAGATGGCCGGCACTGTTACGCGCTGCGCCATCGCCGGTCCGCATAGCAGTTGGCGTGCTTGGGCTTTGTTGCTGCCGTCCGGGGTCGGCGTCGGCGAAACCCCATCCGACGGATCCCGAACCCAGTCAAATCTTTGGCAGCAGCAGCAGCAGTTAGTAGTCTGTCAGTCAATTAATTGACTAATTGATTGAATTGCAGTCCACCACGCAATGCATTCACGATGATCCAACTAAAGGTTTGTTCGAGCCTGCAATGTTCCTACAATCCAGCTGGGTGCTCAACTGACGCGCTGCGCAGACGATGCTTAATTGCATCGACAACTCGGGGGCCGCCGTTGTCGAATGCGTGAACGTCCTGAAGAAGAAGACTCCGGCGAGGGTCGGTACGTACTGTGACTCCTCCTCTCTTTACTTCCGCTGTCGATCCTTTCTGTTCCTTGCTGAGGCGATGTTCAGGTGACCGGATTGTCGTCGTCGTTCAGAAGCAGCGGAACTTTGGCCCCGAGAACTCCACCAACAGCGGTATCGCCAACAAGGTCCGTCGGGGAGACATCCGTCATGCGGTGGTCGTTCGAGCCAAGAAGGAAATCCAAAGGCCGGACGGCAGCGTCGTCAAGTTCGACGACAACGCCTGCGTTCTGGTCAACAAGTCGGGAGACCCCATCGGAACGAGACTAAACGGTCAGTCTACATCCGCCGTCGGCTTGTGCTTGAAACATGGTACTAACTCCTGCTGTAGGAGTCGTCGGCGCAGAATTACGGGGAAAGCAGTGGTCCAAGATTCTGTCTCTGGCACCCATGCACGTGTAAAATAGTACAAATCAATGCCATTAAGGAAATAATTCAGTATCTCCATTCATGCTTTTGTATAAACACCATGCTATCAACAGAAAAATAATTCTTTAGAGCCCAGACCCGATACACAATGCATCTTGATCACCATCCCATAATAGCACCATAACTCCGAATTCGAAACGACTAGGATATCAAAACGGGGTATCGAGAATCGAGAAATGCACGGCCGTTATCACGTGAAGACATTACCGCAAGTGCAGCACACGTAGTAGAGTTTCTGAGGGGAAACACAAGTTAAATCATGCTCAGCGTCCTAGGATTCAGGGGTGTATGCGTACCATTCCGGTTTCAGCGGAACGTTGTTGAGACTGGAAAAACACAGCTTCGTTCTCACCGCAGCTCGGACATAGTTTGTTCGATCGCGGTAGCTATGTGGAGAGCGTGTTAGCCATGAAAATAATCAAGATTCTCTTGCAAATCAATCAGGACGGCATGACGCCATCCGCTTCTTCGTCCTCCTCCGAGTCAGGAGAAGGGTCATCCACGAAGGGTCCATAGGCGCGCGTCCCACAGTCGGAGCACGCGATTTCTTCACCACAAAAGGTGCAGAACTCCGGAATACCAACCGTAGGATCGGATGCCACATCCTGGGTGACACCGGCAGTGTCTCCTACTTGGAGGTTGAGTCTGTTCTGGTAGACACACGGCGACGTGGCGGGCTCGGAGACATGGCAGGTGCGGCAGGTGAACATGAGTCGGTTATTCACCCGGTCCTCTTTGGGGTACAGAAGGTTGGAGCTGGAACTGTCAGCCAAATGCACCACAATCACGAAGGGATCTGCACCCACCATTCTCGGCAGAACTTGAAGTGAATCTGGTCGACGTTGGACTTGTCGCCACCGGTAGATGAGGCAGCAGGACTGGCAGACATATTGCAGGCGTCGATAGAAAGCTCGATGGCAGGTAGCTCTGCAAGACGGTATAACTAGGTATCTGACCAAAGGATCGAAAAAGGCGTTGAGCGCAGGAAGCTGGTGGCAGTCGCTGATAAACTCCAGCGATGGCGAGCTGCTTGCGGCGGCGGCGAAGTCTGAAGAAGCGTGGCCGATCACGCTAGCTGTTTGGGGCCAAGCGTCAGCCTTATCCTAGTAGCGTCGCGGCAACCGCTCCGCCCGCCTAAGTCCCCGCAGTTCTTGAACAGTGGAAAAGCATCACGTCCGCTCACAACAACCGCTGTCCCACCACCGTTTGCATGCAGATTTGGGCTGCAATTACCTGGATACAAAGAGACATTTGGAGTGCTGATTTTTGTTTTTCTTGTCTGGAAATCAGCTTTAGTGATCGTATTCTTGGGTGGTTCGCTGTGCTTTGTTTGTTGTCATCATGGTACGATCTCCGCTTTCTGGCTGTGATTGCTCGCAAGTCATAGATGATTGTGTCGTGAATATGTCGGCAGCTGACCCAGGCCCCAGGCCGATATAACAGGTCTTCCCTTTGGGTGGGAAGTTCGCCATTCCAACTCCAAAAATCTTCCCTACTACTTCAACCCCATGACCAAGGAATCGCGCTGGGAACCCCCGCCAGGCACCGACACTGAGAAACTGAAGGTCTACATGGCTCAATATCACAGTGGCCCCATGCATCCTGCTCACTCCGGCCTGGGTAATGAAGGCAAGATCCGATGCGCTCACCTGCTCATCAAACACCGTGACAGCCGTCGACCGAGCAGCTGGCGAGAGGCGGAGATCACGAGGTCGAAAGAAGAAGCCATCGAGATTCTCCGTGGCCACGAGCGTCGCATAAAGTCGGGGGAGGCTCGTTTGGGTGATATTGCTCTCACAGAATCAGACTGCAGCAGCGCTCGAAAGAAGGGTGACCTGTATGTACTGGACGGACAACATTTTTGGAGCCATAGCTGACTGGTGTGCAGTGGCTTCTTTGGTCGAGGCGAAATGCAGAAGGAATTCGAAGAGGCTGCGTTTGCGCTTCAGCCTGGGCAGATCAGCGGAATTGTTGAGACTGCTTCGGGTGTTCATCTCATCGAGCGGTAAGTCAATTTTTTTTTAAGAAATGCCTTCATTCCAGGACTAATACCCTTTACAGGATCCAGTGATTCCGTCGGTAAGCATTTACGATTACGTCAATACCCAGGGAAAAGGAATGGGATTTGGTTTCCTTTTGAAGGCGTCAGGTGCATGATTTCTCGACTACTTGTCATAGCATGTCCATACATTTCGGAGGAAGCTGGCCTGACTTGTCCTTGAGCAATTCAATATTGCCTGGACAGTCTCCAGATGGATCCTTGCACATACGAAGCACAGCATGTGTTCGACGAGGAACTACAGGGCTAGAATATTGCAGGATCTCAGTTATGAAATAGACAGATACCTGTGCTTAGTCAAAACTCCATCGATCTTGAGAAATAAAATTCTCGAATCGAACACCTTTACTAGCCCCGTACTTTGTATCTCTAATGCTGTTCACAGCACTGTCAATGTTCTTCCTGCGTTGAATCTAAAATATTTCCCTGGTATTCAGGTTTCCTTCTCTGCCCCTCCATCGTGGAAAAATCACCCCTCCGCTCAGGAGATAGACCTACATTATCCATGTCAACAAGCGGCAGCTTCCGTCAACGCCATTGCTTTTTGTGGCATCAATTCCGTGGTCACTAGCCTTGCAAACTCTTCTCTTTGCATTCACTGTTCTCCAGATGGAATAATCTAGTGACCATCCGCCTTCCAAAAAGGGTTCTTCGCAGCCTCCCATCTCTCCAACTCACTCTTCTCCCTCCCCTCCTCCTCTCCCTCCTGCTCGTCCCCTCCTGAGCAGCCCTCTCTCAGTGGAGCTGTAGCCAAGGCAGTTTGTTGATTCCCTGCCTTGGAGCTCAGCCCAGCCTAGCCTAGCTCAGCTCAGCTCCCTCTCAATCTTCTTGGAGAGGTTCGTGTCTTTCCAACTGCTAGTCCGTGATTCTGCTCCCTGACTGACAATCTCAGGCTGCGAATCGACTGAATCGGCTCCAGCCGATCGATCGTATCATGTTCAACCCTTACCAGCCACTGCCCATGCTGTACCAGCAGCAACGGGATCCGACCCAGAGGTTTCGCTCGCTACCGTACATCTACGACTGGCAGCAGACCCCATTCCCCCTCTACGTGGGCGCCGTCATCCCGCCAGCGGTGGCCCGTCAGTTGGAGCACGTCCGGGCCGCAGCCAGCGCAGCGTCGAGCGCCATCAGAACCATAGACCGGCTGTGGAGGAAGCGGTATCACTTCCTATGCCCGAGCACGAACGCAGAAACCCACGCCGCCCACGTCCGCGCCATCAACCTGCTCGTCAAGTGGAAGGAGGCCTTCCAGGGACCGGGCGGCAGAGGGCTGCACGAGACCCTGGCCCCGCCGCCCAAGATCCCGGCATACCTCGTGAGCGACGTCACGATCGACGAGAAGACCTACCACGAGTTCTTCGTCACGCTCACGCACCTGCGCGAGCAGTACCTGCAGGGAGCGCACATGCAGTGGATGGCGGCGAAGCGGAACCTGGAGGAGCTGCTCATCGACGCGCCGATCAGCGAGATGGACCGCCACAACTGGCTGCGCTGGTGGGTGAGCTACCTGGGCAAGATGAAGGTGTGGGAGCTCCGCGTGCAGGAGATGGTCCCGCCGTCCTGGGACGAGATCTGCGCCGAGGTGAGCGAGCTCGTCGAGATGGCGGTCGATATGACGGGGTCGTTGGATGAGGAGCTCAGTCTGCCGGTTACGGATGCGACGTTCTAGACTGGACTAGACGTTATTTCCTCGAGGGTTCTATCTAACTGGGAATTGGGGAAGTTGATGGCAGCACAGAATCCGGACACATGGGAGAGCCATTTTTCTTCCTTTCTTTCTTTCTTTGACAGACAGACAGACTCTTTCATCTCAATCAGGCAATAATTCCTCAGAATATAAGAAAAAAAAGGCTCTTCTTCTTCTTACTCCCTTCTACCCTTAAAAATATCACTTTTCTCTACCTATCTTCATCGTTAAACCCAAAAAGGAAAGCAGATAAATCACACCAGCAGCCTAGTAGGCATCTCATTTCCTTCAACACAGTACATACATATGTACCCAATACAACCTTATTACCGCATAGTTCGATACGACAATTGCCGAGTTGTGCTGTTAGTAAATAATAATAGATGGTGGTCGTTGACTACCTCTAGGTTGTTGTTTGTAGAATGTCACGTGATGCAGGAACCCTACCTAAGTATGTACATGTACAGTAGTACATAACGGTGGGTGTTCAGATGCTTCTATTTTTCCCTACCCAAAAATATTTAGAATATAATACAGTAGCTACGCGCTTATTATATATAATGACACAAATTGAGTGATGATAATGATGGTGATGATGACGACGGCGATGCTTTTCTAAACCTTTTCACACTGTGCTCAGCAGCTCCCTCCTAGATAGATATGAGTGAGCGGAGCAAACAAAAACGCTGATTGATGCTAAATGCTAGGATTATCATTTTTTTTCTCTATCTATCAACCAAGAAAGAGAGAAAGAAAGAGGGGGAAATCATCCATCATTACATGACCACCACTACCAAGGTACTCCGGACAGTGCGATCAATCAATTCATTCGCTTGACTATAATAGAGGTAGAGGCAGAGGCCAAACTCTCCTGTCATATCATACCTAATGGTAATATACCATTTTTTTCAATTCAATTCACAACCTAGAAAGGCCCGCCCTGCTTTACTTTACAGGCGAGAAATGGACAAGCTTGGGCTACCAGATTCCGTGAAAAGGTTAGGATACGCTTGCGTTCAATCGCTCTAGCCTCGATGTGATCGCTTCGATGACGGCAGATCTAGAATTTTGTTAGTCGTATTGCTCTTCAGAATCAGTGATGGCGTGGCGTGGCTTACTCTCTCTCCACCATCTTCATGGCATCTGCTATCTTCGCTCTCTGTAGCTTTGGCGGGATCTTCGGTTGGGTGCTCGGGCTTCCCGTTGGAGGTGGTTCAGCTGCCGTGGACGCTTCTGCAGCCACACGCTTCACTTCGGCCAGAAGTTCGGTGGCAAGAGATTTCGCCTAGGAAACAACGGTTAGTTCTGCGCACATCTTGTCTGATATGGGTGCTGGCTTACTGTTTCTAATCTCTGTCTGAGCGTCTCAGCTTGCTCATCTTCCTTGGTTTCCGCTCTCTCGATAGAGTTCGCCAGAGAATCAACCTCCACCACCCAAGCCTTTTCCTTCTCGCTTAGGGGCCGGCCACCCAGTTTCGAAATCTTGTTCTTGAGGCCGTTGTATCGCTGAACAAGCTGCTCTTGCCTCGCCTTCGCCGTCTCCAGTCTCCTACTTAGAGCCTCCTCGCTTCGGGAGCCCTCCTTTCTTTGACCGTCTTCGCCAATGGTACTCGACACATTCTTGATCCGCTCTGCAATACTTGCGATCCGCTCCAGTTGTTCCCGCATCTCCCCCCGTAGCCTTTCACAGCGACGGAAGAGATCTGCGGCGGCCCTCTCAAGAGCGCCTGTATGAGTGGACAAGACTCTATGAGCAGCAGCGACCAAGTCGAGAGTGGCCGGCGACAGACGGACCTGCTCTCGGAGTGAGGCTCGGTGACGGTGTGGAACGTTCTCTTCGATAAAGTTCCCCAGGGGATTCTCAGCATAGAAAATCGCCGGCACCTGATAAGGAGCTCGTCGAGGTTTGATTAGCTGAGTATAAGCATCATGCTCCAGCCTCGACGAGTCTGATATTGACGGCAAGGATGCGTGCAAAGGCTCATCAAGGATCGCGGCTTGTGGAGAAGACCCCCGATAGGTCAGAAGGAGATATCCTAGATCGTAGTCGGAAAAGACCAAAGACGTCGATAGGTGGTTGGGTTCGTCCGTAGCAGAAATTTCATTCTCATTCATTTGGATGATCAACTCTCTGAGAGCGATCGACCCATCGCAGAGAACATTTAACCGGAAGGCCGACCCCGAGGTATCTTCAGACTCTAACTCAGTCTGTACC
>NW_013562963.1:0-39215 GCF_000968595.1 Rasamsonia emersonii CBS 393.64 | reverse complement strand
CTTCTCTCCTCACTTTCAACCAGAATTACGGACCATTCGCCAGTAGATGAGGCGCCGTACTTTTGCTACAAGGAGATAAAAAGTTGAATCTTTTTACTGTCGACACAGATTAAAAGGATAATGGCATAGATAGATATGTACTCCACATCTAGCATACAGCCGACCCACACAAAACTGCCAGATCTGCGCCAATGTCTAATCGAACATATTCAAATCACAAAGCCATATTTCAAAGGAAAGATAGAATGAGCGGGGTGGGAGATTGCCCTCTTTCCAGATTGCTCTCCGGGGGGAGGGACGGGGTCAAGTTCTGTGGGTCCTGGAAATAAGCTGTACAGAACTAATGCCATATTGAATCTGGCAGCCCAAAGTGCAGTTTCAACAAAAAGACAAAAGACAAAAGAAAAAAAAAGGGAGAATCAACCGAAAGGAGCGAATGATGTCGTTAACAAAACCTCAAGAAAACCAAACCCTTCACGCCGAGTAATGCGACACCGCCACCCTTGAACATGACTTATCCAACCAGAACACCAGAATGTCAAGCAAATGCTGAACAAAGCAAACATTAAGGAAATCCGTCAAATCATGGGACACGGAAGTCACTGGGCTCGATAAGACTTGGTCCGGAACATGGGATCGCCAGTGAACGTATCCACACCTGTCGAGGCAATCTCTCACCTGCGTAAGGATCGTGGATAGACAATGTCTCTCCTATCTCAAATTCCGGATGACCTTGTTGCCTCGAGTTAGGAAAGGGCTGGGCATTTCCTCCGTCTCGGGATCCCAGGTAGCAGGAGGGTCTCGGTCGCTGGCATTCGAGGGGCGACCTCCAGCGTTAACATTCGAATCACTCGAAATGCGTTTCGTATCATCGATGGGACGACCACCAGCCCTGGCCTGGGCAAGTTCGACCAGGGTGCGACCTCCCATATTGCGTTGCATAACAGCCTTGAACATTTCTTCACCACCACCATTGGCTTTAGAGCTAAGCTGCTTGGTTCCATTTTTCCGCGTGGGGGAGTTTGCATCGGCAGCAAGGTTGGTCGAGGATGGGATCTTGGACAACCGCCGGTTGGGCGACCTGGGCTTTGTCTCGCCAACGGCTTGACGCCCTTCAGGCTGGGACGGCCCTGAGTTCATCGAGCCCGGATGAGGAAGCCGGGAGGTTCCCGTTGGAAAGAGCGAAGGCTGGTTGCTTAATTTCTGCATCATCGCCGCGGTATTCTGCCGAAGCAGAGGACGTCTGGGGGCCTTGAAGGGATCAGGCTTCACTTTGGGCCGAGTAGGCGATGGCAGATCAGGAATATCCTCGTCATCATCCGAGCACGCCATCGTCGGCTCCCATTTCGGCCTTTCCTCCGCGAAGATGTTCTTAGAAGCAGAAGAGAGCGTGCCAGTACGACGCGGAGACAGAGATAGGGACGCTATCGAGATCGGGGAGGGTTCGGCCATCTGGACATCAACCGGCGAGTCGATCGCGGTCTTGGCACGACTGAAAGGAGTCCGGGTCTCTTTCTTGCCGGGCTTATTCTTGTTGGAGGAAGGCGAATCCAAGGATAGTTCACTCAAATCAGTGGTCGAGGGGAAATCCGAGTCCTCGCCGGCACTGGCTGAAGACGCTGAGGCTCCATGCTGAGGAACCATAGAGGCATAGTCCTGATTTTGCTGGATGCCAGCGTTCTTGTTCAGTTTCTCCAACTCCGCGGCAACTCTTTCTTGTACCTCCAGTTCGAATCGCTTGCGAAGCCTGTCAAGTTCCATCTGAACTTGACGATCAATTTCCAGCCGCGCCTTAACTTCCCATTCTCGGCGAACGGTGTTCTCGATCTCATTTCGGGCTTCAGCCTTTTCCTTTTCGAAATTGGCCAACTTCTGCTCCAGTTCCTTCGCCTTTTGGGTCACTGCCTCTTCACGTTTCTTCAAATTCTTCTCTTGATCGAGAAGCTCCCTCTCCTTTCGCATCAATCGAATGATAGGAAGATTCAGCAGGGCAGCCGTGTCCGGGCGGTGCTCAGGGTTGACACGTAGGCAGCTTGCAATGACGTTCTTCAACTCGGAGGAGTAGAAGTCTGGCAGTGGTGCGAACTTGCCCTCCCGGATCTTCTGCACCAACTGAATATGGGTCTTTGCGTTGAAAGGTGGCTGCTTCTGGCAAAGCTCATACATGATGCAACCCACGGCCCAGATATCCGAGTGCAGGGTATACTTTTCGGCCGCACAGATCTCGGGAGACATGTAGAAAGGAGTGCCGACATACGTGGACGCAAAGTCGTGGGATTGCATCAATTTGGACAGCCCAAAGTCACCCAGCTTGACAGTGTTATCACTTCCCAGGAAGACTATGGCAACAGGTTAGCTAGTTCTTTGCGGATGGTAGCTGCACTGGTGAAACTGACTATTTTCCGGCTTGAGATCGCGATGCAAGATCATGACCTGCGCCTGCTTCCCCTTGAGACCCTGTTGCTTTGGGACCGGTCCCAGGATGTTCGATCCCACAGGTGGAGGGTCGACTCCATAGTGGCAGCGATACAGAGCGGTCACCAATTGGGACAGAACACGCCAAACAAACTCCTCTTCCGCATATTTGTTCGTGGCCTTGAGGTTCTTGATGACCATGCCCAGGTCACCGCCCCCGCAGTATTCCATGTAGAGATACAGGTCTTGCGTGGCCTTGAGGTGTTCTCGGTGGTAGTAGGCGACGATGTTGGGGTGTCTCAGGGAACTCAGGATATTGAATTCGGCCGTGAGCTGTTCCCGTTCTTTCTGGGACATCTTGATGTAGTTGATTTCCTTCCGGCAGAGAATCTGGACCCAGTATTAGCTACATGTATACAATTGGAGCGTGTGGTGTCTTACAAATCCATCTGACTTGCGCTTGACCTTGCGGATGACTCCAAAGGAGCCACTTCCTAGAGTGCTGTCAGCTTGTGTAGGAAAGACAAGGTCGTGTGGGAGTTTCAGAGGCTTACCAATCCTCTCCAGCACCTCATATTTGTCGTTCTCTGCCGCCGCAGTGGAGGAGGAGGACGACGACATTGTGACAGTTCACCAGATCGATCAACCGGAGAGACGTAAGTGAAGTCGTGAACAAAGCCGGTCGATGAGCGTTAGCAGCGAAGGAGTTGTCACCTCATGAAAGACGAATGCTGGTGCTGAAATCCTGCTTTGTTAGTAGAGACAAACAAGGAGGCTACGCAGCTGGTGGGCATGGATGGACCGGGCAGAATAAATCCATGGATGAGAGTCTAACAACTAAGTTCTGTCGCGACAGCTCGATGTTTAGGGGGAGCTCTGTTGCTGAGCAACGCAGTCCAGCATTCCCCGCCCGACGCGGCAGGCGGTGAGCAACGGGGCCGTGGCAGACCCACAGCCCTCCAATCAGCAGATAGAAACACCAGGACCCGGACAACGGTGCACGTGTTGTGGATGATGTCATATTGTTGACATGGATTCTCACAGATGCTGTTCAGATGCGTGTAGAGAAGCTTCAGCCATGATTCCTCGTTTGTATTTGCAGGAGCAATCGGGTTGTGCCATCCTTTGCCTGTGTCTGCTGCGTGGCAACGGGGTGTGTTGTGTCGCTGCCACCGTTTGCCAGCAGCCGCCCACGTGATCGTTATCGATAAGCTAAGGCAGCATCCGGTTGCGCGAGCCCGAGTCCCCGCACATCTCTATCTCTGATCGACCATGTCGTGCTCGCCCTCCTCTCTGCAGCGTCTGCAGCACGGGGCTACTGAGCGTCTTCGCTATGACGGAAACCGTTCTTCGCAAAGACCAGCTCGAGATCAGCCTGCACAACGAGAAGAAGCTCATCCATGAGGGGGTTCTCAAGGAGGACAATCCGCTCGACCTGAGCGAGGGCTTCCGGACCCTCTGCGATGCCTGTCGACGAGGCGACCTGAAGCTCTGCCAAGAAAAGATCTCGGAAGGCGTCAACATCAATGCGCGGGACCCCTTCGACTACACTCCGTTGATCTTGGTAAGGCACTTCGACGCCACTGCCGAAGCAGGACGCCTGGCTGACGAGCCCTGAAGGCCAGCCTCTGCGGACATTTCGAGGTGGTCCAGCTTCTTCTCGACTCGGGTGCCTTGTGTGAACGGGATACATTTCAGGGTGAAAGGTGCGTACAGGGAGTGACTGTGTGCTGGGATGATGCTAATCGCTGCGGGTTGATTTCTGCAGATGCCTATATAACGCTCTGAACGATCGTATACGCAATTTGCTGCTGGAGTATGATTATTCCAAGTCGACGGACCCTCTCCAACCGTTTGCGGCCCATATCTCCTCGCTTTTGACGCGGGACCACCCGCAGACCTGGGATATTGTGGTGACAGACGGCGAGGAATCTCTGTTTCTGCACAAGTTTATACTGGCTGCGCGATCGCCATACTTCAAAAAGAAGCTAGCTGCGTCACCTGGGTCGACAACATTGAGGATTCCCAGCACGATTCCGCCGCAGGCCTTTGGTGCTGCTATCAAGTACCTGTACCTCGGCGAGGCGCCGAGGGAGCTTCGGAGCGGCCCTGGCACTGGGTATACCGAGTCCGAAGTGGCGGCCGGAGTTGATAAAATCGCAAAGTACCTTGAAATCCCCAATCTCCTCGACAGTATCCTGGATACCGGGGACCGGAGGCGGACTAGGCAGAGGAGGACGGCAGAAGTGGCAAGAGGTCGCGATCAGTTTGAATCGTGGTTCCGGGAAAATGTTCTCGGGAACAAGCTTGTCGTCGAGACCAGCAAGGTGAACGAGGTGAAGTGGGATCGCAACAACGCCATTTTTGCCGACGTCTTGCTCCGGGCGGATGAGGTGATTGAAGATGGGGAGGACCAGAACGATGCGCAGACGCAAGAAAATGGCGAGACGAGCTCGATTCCAGTGGGGCCTGGAGCATCGGCAGCAGAGGATACCAAGGGTGGCCGCAAGCAGAAGTCAGTTCTGTATCCGGTTCATCGAGCGATGCTCCTGCGCTCCGAGTTCTTCAATGCCATGTTTTCCTCCACTTTTAAGGAGGCCCAGGTGACGGAACACCTCCAGATTATCCACGTGGACTGCTCCCCGGAGGTTCTGGAAATCATCCTGACCTACTTCTACACGGAAAAGGCCGACTTTTCGCTCGATATAGCGGTCGACGTGCTTTTCGCAGCCGATCTTCTTTTTATCGAGAAGCTCAAGAACAAAGCGGCCGTGGTGATCAGCAGCTTGGGTAGCGGGAATCTGTCCCAGGCGCAGGCGTCGAAAACCCGACCCAGGAAACAAGCCAAAGGCGCGGGCGCGGCTGAAACGGAAGCCGAGGAGGCGGAGGAGATCGATATCTACGAGATCATCCGCGCGGCCTGGCTCACGCGGGTGCAGCGACTGGAAGAGTTTGGGGCACGTTATCTGGCCTACCGGTTGGAAGAGCACATCGACAGGCCAGAGTTTGCCGAGCTGATCAAAGAGTCGGCGACGCGGATCCAGCGGCGAGAAGAGACGGATACGATCGAGCTGCTCGATGATATCCGGTTCTATCTGGGCGAGCGGTTCCGGCTGCGGTTCGACGATACGGGACTGGTGGAGATGCTGACGGCGAATGCGCCCAAGAACTGGTATCCGAAAGCGAAGGAGGAGAACCAGACGGCCTCCGATGCGCCGAAGGAGGAGAAGCCAGCTGGTGAGGTAGCTGCTCCCGAGACGCAGGCTGCGCCGGCGGCGGAGAACAGGCCGATCATCCGGACGTTGGATGGCGACATTGTCGAGGACGAGTTTGACAGCGATGCGATCAACTATAAAATCCTGCTGGAGAAGTTGGATCGACTGTTGGAGAAGCTCAATCTGGATGCATAAGTTGGACTATATATACACACATACAGCAAGAGTGACGATTTACGAATGCATTGATGTGCATGATGACATACGCAATGCAGAAGATCTTGATATATAGCAATGACAAGATAGAATTAGATATATACCTAGGTAGATAAGCAGTTTCTATATCTAGCAATGAATAATAACCTGGTCCAGCTGTGACCTCAGACAGAACCAGCGAGTGTTGTCCGTCAAGACTACACCTCCCTGGGTAACTATGTAGGTTATCATCAGCCTTCGTCACTTAACCGATTCAACTCAAGCAAATCGGAGGCTTATATTATTCAGGCGTGTTGAGTTTATATTCTTCAATCTACAAAACAGCCAGGTAACTGAAACTACTCTCCGGACTTCTGACTCACTGACTGACTGACTGATTGATTGACTGACTGGACTCTGGCGCAGCATATACACATATACTGTACCTCATTCCCCTGCAGAGATAGAAAGCGTGTGTGTAACACTGCGATGTGATGCGATGCGATGCATGCAATGCAGTGTAACATGATCTCACGATCTCACGATCTCTCGATTTCTCCATCTACCAGGTTCATCGTATTCAAGATGGGATAGATCTCTTACTCGGAGATATACTTCTTACCAAAAATCTCAATCAGTCGGTCTCCAACATAGAGGAGGATTAATTTAAAGACATTGATTACTTCATTGATTGATTGATGATTGACCAAGAGGAAGCAGAGAAGATAGCCATTCATTCACTTTCCAAATTTAAAAAAAAGCATTGAGCTTTGGGTTTTTATGATTAAATGCGCTCTTCTCTTCCATTCCAGATTTTCTTTCTCTTTTGTATAGTTCCCAGGGCTTTCTCTGTCTTCAGTTCGTTTCGACACGACACGATCAAATAAAACCAAACTTGTCTTTCTCTTGTTTATCAGTTTCAGATCTCATTATTATTAAAAGTAGATACATAATCTATCTATCTATGACAGCGAAAACTTCTAAGGAAACCATTTTATTAATTACTTATCTCAATTGGATTCGAGAAATGAAGAGGGAATCTAATTTCTTTGATTTGATACAGTCGAGAGCATATATATACCTGTATGTATAGTACTAGCTTGAGAAAACGAATAAAGACGTAACTTGACAAATATGAATAAGACGTAAGTCAAGGCATGTACTCGATCTTACGGACTATATTTGGTAAGTACTGTATGTACTGTACAACTGTGATAGCCTCACTGGACATATACCTATCTACGTAAACTACTGAGTTTATGTATTACCATCATGTGGATCCAAGAGTGGCATATATATACAGAGTCTCAATCTAATCAGACAATTCACATAGAATTGATAGGTAGGTAGGTAGGTAGATAGATAGAGTAGATGGGTCTGGATGTATGTATGTATGTACAGTACAAACTTACAACATAGTACTGGTTAATATAATAATATTAATAATTGTTTCAGACTCTGGGCGAATCCGTCCATGGATACTTGATTGGGTGTACTGGATGCGCATAATCCTACCTAGGCAGGCATAGTATACATACCTACAGGATGTAACCGACTAGACAAATCCTCCGGCTGAGGAATTGGTAATTGTGGAATGGAGCTGATCCTACGTAGTTACAGCCACGTATATTATTATATACCCACTGACAAGTCAGATAATTTATGACAGTCATCCTTACTTCGAGGCCTATAAGCTGCAGCACCTCAGGTAAGTACCTACCTACTACTCATCAGAAGAGATCTCACGTACATACAGTACAGACAGACAGTGCAGTCAGCTAACTAAGTTCAACAAATCAAATTAAACTAAACCAAATCCTTCCAGTATTCAACCAGCGTGGCGTCAGTCTCACTCACTCAAGAGGCAGCAATAAGCGAGAGAAGCGAGAGGCAAGCAATGATTGGTTCCAGTCGAGGGGAAAAAAAAATCCCGACGGGAGACGCCGAGTTGAGTTCGTCCATGGAATTCCGGGATGTCCGTACTCCGCAAGCATCACCTAGATGTGTACTGTACAGTACATAGAGAAGAATAATATCCTACGGTAGGTACCGTACGGACCTTACCTAGGTACTCGATAGTATTATTTATTATTTACTAGTTAGTAGGGAAAACATTTATTGAATTCTTCGGCCTAAATTCGAAGAATGTTCGATCAGTCGATGATCTCATGATTCCACACTACTCCATACATTACGGAATAGGAATACCTAGGGACATGGACCAAGTTCTAGAATGTTTCTTTTCTTTTCTTTTCTTTTTGCCATGTGGCATTGCTGTTCCACAGTTCCAAGGTTAATAGTTGGAATGTAGGTGGGACGTTGGGATGTTAGGGAACGTGGTTTTCTTTTTTTTTCCTCTCGAGAATTTTTTTTGTTTCTGCCAACCTTCTGGCCCATGCTTATCCATGGATCTCTGGATGGATCGATGGATCGTGATGATGGATCTAGGTTACACTCGCTACCAGTGCACTTGAGTGAGTCCTTCCCCTCCATTTCCTCCATTCTATCCCCTTCCTCTACAACGGGGCTGCCTGCTGAGTGAGAGCTGAATACAGGTGAAGGCTGAATACAATCCTCGTACGAGTCATGAGTAATGGATGGATTGATATAGCCAATCGTGTAGTCAAGGTAATAGATTAATTAATTAATAGACTAAATAATTAACTAATCAACTACAAGAGGCATGGATGATCACTCGATACCTGCCTAGCATGTAGCCCTGTATATTAATTAATTAACACATGTCCTGTCCTTTTATCTCCGTATCTCCGGAGTACATACTTACTCGCACTATCTAGTGAGTCGTTAATAAATTATATTACCGTGGTATCTCACTGTATATATTATTCCACAAGGCTTCCCTTCCCTGCCTGTTTACCCTACTCTACCGTACCCTACCCTGGCAAACCTAGTTATGTACTGTACGTAACTAATCTAACACTTTTCCGGGCATATAAAGCAACGTAATATTAATATAAACATTATTAAAACTAGTATATTTAGTAGTAGTACTATTAGTATGCATCATACTATCATCGATCACCTATGGAGTACATACAGTACATATTGACAAGTACCTACCTGCCGAGTCGGGTATATTTTCCGATCTATCGATTTCGTAGAATTCAATAGTATATCATAGCATAGTATATAACACTATATAATAGAACTATATTTATTAAAACATCTAATAGTCTGGGAATTATCCCCTCAACTATTTAATTCACAATTAATAATAATTCCCTGCAGGCATCTTATATTTATTATCCCTCCTATCAGATATAGATGGATGGACAATGGACGATTGTTGGTACCCACCAGGCTTAGGTGACGTCGATTGATTAGTTAATTTTGCATGTCTGTATGCACTGTACATACATACATACATACAGCAACTCTCTGTAGAGTAGGGTCTGTGCATGTGCAAGGGCATGTGCATCATCATCTGATCATCCGATCTTCCTCCTCCTCCTGATCATCATCATGATCACTGTCATGATTACCACCATCCACTGCAATGAAGGAATGAATGAATGAATGAATAGCTGGAGTGGGGGTTAGTTAGCTTAGGTAGCTAGCTAGTAGGCTATCTGGTTGGTTAATCATTTCGCATGAGGGAGTAAAAACAGAAGCCCCAAGAGGGGCGAAAATCAGTCTGTCGATGATCAATCAGGCTTATTATTGATTGATTATTGA
The DNA here is from genome assembly GCF_000968595.1 of Rasamsonia emersonii CBS 393.64. Classification (NCBI taxonomy): domain Eukaryota; kingdom Fungi; phylum Ascomycota; class Eurotiomycetes; order Eurotiales; family Trichocomaceae; genus Rasamsonia; species Rasamsonia emersonii. Next base: position 29,694 of record NW_013562963.1, on the reverse strand, counting down.
TCATCGATGGGATCCCTCAGCTAGCCAGCCAGCCATTCTAGCCAGCTAATTACCCAGCCAGCTAGCCATCAGTCAGTCAGTCAGTCAGTCTGTCCACCTGTCGATCAAATCAGATAACAACCAACAAACCGTAGGTAAGAAATAATAAATAAATGCAAATGCAACGCTTGGGCATAAATCCTATTCTTTGCAATTTGTCAAGGAAAGTAAATACAGGACAGGCAGGACAAAGGCCGAACTGGACAGACAGGACAAAGGCCGAACTGGACAGACAGACAGATTCGAGTAAACTTCAGCAGGATCAACATATGTATATGCAGCACAACTAGATTGCATAGAACAGAAATAATATTCATAATACCAATAATAATAATAGAACAGTATAGTAACTAACATAGAGGGCTGCATACTGTGACCACCTTCCTTGATTAGATTAGAAAAGAAGATTAGAATAGAATACACCTCAGTAGTCAATACCTAGGTATCAGATATATGGTGTCTACTCCGTATAGTCTAGTCTATCACAACTATTCAAGTATCAATTTGAACTCCGCAGTACTGCGTATATTATCAGTAGTGGTTAATATTATATTATTAATATAGCACAACGCAAGCATCCCTGCTGCAGCAGCAATCCTAAGCCCATGCCCAGCCCAAGCCCAAGCCAATCAGCCAAGCAAGCCAAGAAAGCCATGCATGCGGCATGCCACGCCACACCACGCGACAAACACACCAGCCAGCAAGGTAGGGTTACATTACATCCATGGATAGCATCCATCCATCCATCATCCATCATCCATGAGGCATGAGCTGAAGCCTGAGCGTAACCGTCTGCGATGCTAGCTAGCTACACTAGACTAGACTAGACTTATCTAGGAAGGTCATATACAGTACCTACTTAACTCACCTACCTACCTACCTACTCCGTACGGAGTACCTAATAATTAATGAATGATTATTGGAATGATTATTGCGGAGTATTTACCGGGCGCTGACGTTAGATAGTTACTTACTTACTTACTTAGGTAGGTAGTTTGTATTCGATTGATTACTTGATTATTGATTGTCTGCTGCTTGCTTGCTTGCTTGCTTGCTTGCTCATCACATCGTTTGGTTTGGTCTGGTCAGTCTGGTCAGTCAGCTCTGCTCTGCTTGGCGAACCATGTTCGGTCTATCCACATTCTGTTGTTGGTTAGGTTGGGTTGGGAATCAATCATCAGTCAGTCAATCAATCAATCGGATGTCGATTGCCGATGAGGGTCACTTCTCTGACCACGCGTATGTCTTTCTCTGCATTGACTAATTCTATTTATCCCGTCTAGTCTACTGAAGTGGATAAATGTCCGATGTCGCGTGCTCAACAAGTAATATCCATAATGCGGCCGTCTAGACAGGCCAGTCAGACCATAGATATGTAGTATATACAGATTTCTCAAAAATACAGTAATCCCGAAGAAAAACCAACTCCCCATGCAGTAGTAAACCTCCCGTGGTATCTATCAAGACTGATCTCAAGCAGCTGCGCCGATTCCTTCCCCACCGAGATACATGAATCAGTAAAGAAATGCTTATGTACAGGCCGTATCAACGTGATTTCGTCAAAAACTAAAAAACGCCGAAAAAAAAAATCCCGCCAGATGGACAGCTGTAAACACGCTGTATTTACAGTGCCCAGATGTAGATAGATGAGCTTTTTTTTTTTTTGAGTCGAGTCGAGCCTGCCAGCTCACCGACCTGACTCTTGATCACACTATAGTAGCCGTCACGGCTCGCCCTGTATGGCAGCCCCTCTCGTGCCGCTTCATGTTGCTGCGCACACTAAACGCCTTGCCACACCCCACATGCGTGCACCGGAAGGGCTTCTCGCCCGTGTGGCTGTGCGAGTGGATGCGGAGACTCGACGGCCGCGAGAAGGCCTTGTGGCAGGTCCGGCACACGTAGCGGTCGTGGTTCTGCGGATACGGCGCCGAGCTGGACGGCGGGAAGTAGTGGTGGTGCTGCCATGCCGGAGTCACCGGCGAGATCATCGGTGCATGGGACGATGGCGGCATGCCCGCTGCAGGTGGTGCCCCGTTCTGGGCCGGGTACGAGCTGGGAGGATTTTTCGCCGGATACGCTGCCGGCGGCTCGACGGACGAGGTGTAGGAGCCCATGCTCGGTGCGGGCGATGCATAGGGAGCACTGGAAATGCGTGACTCCTGGGAAATGGAGGGCCGCTCTGATGATGGCGTTGGCAGTGACGTCGTAATGGGTGGAAGCTGTGTCTGCGGCTGCGGCGGATTCATCGAGCTGGTAGCACTGCTGCTGCTGGACGTAGAGAGAGAGCGCGAGGAGGATGAGGTTGATGACGATGGAGAGTGTTTGCCCTGCTGAATCCCCCGTCGAATGCAGCGGAGGCGTAGGCGGCAGAAACATGCGAGAGCTGGGCTCATTCGATTGAGATGGGTTCGGGCGATGCCGTTCTGTCAGTTGATTAGCAACGGATCGTGACTGCATATCACAGATGCTACATACTGGCTGGAGGAAGTGCACAGTCCACTCCCTCCAGGAGGGTGGAGATGGACGGCAGAGAGCATTTCGGCTGGTCCTCTGCCGGCGGCGACAATGGAGCCCGCGGTGATTGCGTGAAGTTCATGGATGGAAAGTAAGAGTTGGGCGCATTCTTCTCCTGGCATTCGGCAAAAGTCCTTGTTCGAGAGCTGGGCGGACGGGACTCTGGCGGCGAGGGCCGACGAGAGTCGGTCGAGTCGCTTGTTATTAGACTGGCGAGGTCCATGATGCAGACCGAGTTTGATCCTTGATCCCTCCGCTTGATAAGTATACAGTCCCACGAGAAGGATATACGGAGTACGTAGTGTTGAACAGAAGGGGGCAGCTTGCCAGATGACGAAGGGCCAGAGGAGTAGGGCTGGAATATGAATGTACTCCGGGCAGAGGGGGGTCGTTGGTTGATATGGGGCCGAAGTGGAACAGTCAGGCCAACCCTGACTCCGACGCCGCCATATCGTTAATACGGAGTAATACCTTGATTCGTCTCGACCAGCCCCTCGGTACGGAAGCTTAATGAACGCTGGACTGAAGGGGGAGGAGGATGCGGATCATTAGGCTCGCACCCTCGCCATGGCCCATTAGGGCAGGCAGGACTCGTGGAGCAGACGCCATGGCGTGGGTTTGCTCCGTCGAACGTGCAGTCCCCACCGGCTCCGGCTCGTGGCGCGCAGCAGCTAGCGAGGTATTATTAGGATGGTCGAGGATACAGCTGTTTTAGCCTCGAGTGACGCGGCCACATGGGCCAGACTTTGACAGATCAGCCGCGGCCAATCAGCGCGCGAGGATGCGCCGTGTCGGCCATTTCCGCGAACGGTTAGGCCTTTGCTCGATCCAGCGCTCTAGTGCCGATCCACAGGAGAAAATCACATTGCACGGTCGATCGCGAACGGTGGCTCTCGCCTGGACCTGTCACAGTGCCCTCTCTGCCCCGTTAACGGCTGATCGTAGGCCGGAGGATCGCTGGCCGTGCTGCAGGCCTGATCTCGCGGATCTCCAGAGTCCAGCTCCAGCGGGTCGTCACCGGCCACCCGGCGCGAGATGCCTTCCACGACGCTCGACAGTCGATAGGTACGGGGAAGGCATTCCCAGCGAGAGTCGAGAGTCGAGAGTCGGGACCCAAGGCCTTGGGGGCGGGTTGTCGAGGAGTTTGCAGTATCCATGGGACAGCCTGTTGTCTGCTGACAAACCAACAGGCCGGCGGCCCGGGCGCTGATTGCACGGTCCGGAAGGAGCAAGTTGTTGGCTCTGCCATAATCCATTCTGCACTGATCGCAGAGCTTGGCATGGATATTGGCTGGCTGTTCCGAGCCCCATGCAGTGATGCACGCCGGCTGATCGCTGGGCCCGCGGGAGAACCTCGCAGAAGCCTTGTCGAAGCACGCTCGAAACCCCCCCCCCCCCGGCAGCCCTTGCGTGCCACGCTCTGACAGCTGCATCACCGCTGCAGACAGTGGACACGCTGGATGCCATGGTCTGCGGTTGCAGGAGCGTATTCTGCTACAGCGACGACCATACGGGCTCCCTCCACGTAACCGCACACAGCCTGAATTTGTGACCCCTATTTACCATCCATTAAACTTAGATAATAATGCTGATCGGGGAGATCAACGGGGGAGACGCTGTTCCAGGCGTCTGGCGTACGGCGCTGCGCCGCTGACTCGAATGAATTTATCCGGATAGACTCTTCAGCGGCTCCAAGCAGGCACGGGAGCCGACGAAGGATCCGCGCCGTGCACAGTGCATCGTCACCTCTCTCCACATTCCCAGCAGCTGGAGGCCCCACACCCGTCCTCTCGCGGCTGGCCTTCGGTGCTCAACTCCCGCTCTGTCGTTATGAACGCCTGTTGCTGGGTGTACGGAGGATGAAGGTGAACGACAGGGTGTTCGTCGGAAGCCAGCACGCGGAGGATAACCGGCAGAGGGAGTGGAAAACCTAATCTGCGACTGGTCCAGCAGCCAAGACGAGATGAAGGACAATCAGCAAGCAACGTGTGCAGTGCGTACCAACCTTGTGCGGTGGATTGCTGAGAGCCACCGCCCATGAGTTTTATCTGGGACGGCCGGCGCAAGCCCGCAGTTCTCCGGCCGTCAGGAGGCGTCGACGGGGGGAGTTCCCCCGGGAATCGGGCCGCCAGCCCGCTGTTCTCGGGCATGGCGACCGCAGCGGTGCGCGCTGTGTCGGCCGTGCTTCCTTCTGATGACGCTGATGAAGCTGATGATCATGCTTGATAAGTTGGAGACGCGGCACGGCCATCGCCATCCCCAGAAGGAAGGTGGAAGCCAGCGGTCGCGGCCGCGCGGGTCGGTCTTGCCGCATTGAGCAGGCAACGGGGATCGCCCGCGCTGCACTGCAATGGGCGACCCGCCGGGATGATCTTCCGCAAGGAGCGCTGCCCTGCGCGATCCTTGTGGGCCTGCGCTCGGCTATCCAGGCCACTCATGCGTTGCTCGCGCCGTCTAGCCTCCTGCCCATGCGCAGGGAGTTAATATGCACCGCTGGCCGTCGTCCAGTCAGAGCCGCCGGATCCCTGGCTGAGCAACAGTATACGAGCAGTCGGCGCGCCCGTACCATGATTCTCCCGCAACGGCCTGTCCCGACGCTGGGGCCTGGGGTCTTGGCCGTGGCTTTGCAGCATCGATGATCTTCCATAATTATTACCTGCCCGAACGGGCAAGTGATTCGCCTCGGGACGTGTCCGAAAGTCTGTCCAGATGCAGATCCACTGGGCCAGTCAGGGGACCAGGGAAAATCTACCCGAGTCTACGGGGAGATATAGCCAGCCATGAGTTTCTTATGGCCGTTCCCGGGGAGCAAGCTGCTGGGACTGCACGCGTACAGGATGACGCAGGATGGTCATTAACAAGACGATTTAATGCCCAGTATGGAGGTCTACCCGTCAGAATCCAAGCAAGACGCTGTCCGAGACAGGATACTCGTACGCAACCAGGGGAATCAAACCCAGGCAAAATCATTTGTACCGACAGAGATATAGATACGGAGCATTCGTATACCTCGTATCGATCTTTCTTGCCTTAATTGCAGATCGCATCTCCTGTGGGTGGATGGGTACCATGGTTGGGTTGACAGGCACATGCAATGCAATGATCGCCCTTGTCAACCCCCCGAGGTCCGCTTGCTGCACTATCAGGGGAGAATAATGCCTTCGTCTCTCTGTTCGACCAAGCAATCGCCCTTCGTGGCCGTCACAAAGAGCGATGCCACCGTACCGATTGTTAATATTATTATTAATATTATTATTATTATTGGCAACGGGACTGGATGGAACGATCTCCCGCCATCGCCCCTTTCGGGATCTCGTATTTCGTAACCGGGTCGCGAATCGGCGGAGCTCCCTGGCTAGTTGCTCATCAGTGCGCCATTATTGGCGGACTAAAAGGATCCGAAGGAGCTGCGCTTACGCATGGCGATCCACGATCTGGAGTACGTTGTAACAACTACATAGCACCGCGAGCTACGCTGTATCGTGCACTGCGCAGTCGCATTCAGTTCTGTTGGCAATTGACAGTTGGGCAGTGTGACCACTCATACCAGCGATCCCTCCTCCGTATCCTTCAGGAATGCCTGGAATGGCCGCGGTGGAGACGAATGCCAAACTCAACTGCTTTGTGCAGCCAACAGCTCTCGACAGCTCCCCCGAAGAAACTCTCCGTATGGCTGTTGCGTGGAGGGATTATGCAGCTGGTCCTGCATGAAGAGACCCAAAGGGAAGTAACCCCGTGGTTCGCGTTTCCCGTGACCCGTCGCCCGGGGAAGGGCCTGTTCTTGCTGCAGCCTGCGTCTGCATACAAAGATAGGCCTTGTCGAGGCTCGTCCAGGGAGCTGCATGGTCCCGAGCGATAAGACCCGATCCCAGTGGATGAATCATTTCTGGGGAGGATGACGTTATTCCCCGGCCGTCTGAGGCCAGGAGACACGGCACAGTTCGATGTGCGGTGATGCCGTGATGGGTTCGTTTCTTGCTGAAGCATTGAAGGTTGGTTCTGTGCGCAGTGGGCAGCGCCTTGGCGATGTGGCCCATGGGGGAAATGGGGATTGGGAACAACTGCCCGATTAAGAAGATCACGAGTCAGCGAGTCCGGGCGTGCTGACTAAGCTGGGGCCCGGCAGCACCAAATCCCGTGACCGAGATCCATCCGGCGCCGATCATCCACGACGGGGCAGTCCCGGCTCGCTGGCCACGTTAGCGGGCGCACTCTGGCACTCGCGATCGGCGGCAAGGACCAGGGGGCTTGCGTTCTGGGCCCAGCCCTGCCTGGCGCCTGGCCGATTCGGGCAGGTGCGAACTGCACGCCTTCCTCCGTCGCTACCTGCCACCCTGCCGCCCCACGATGCGATTGCAGAGACGAAGGAACCAGGACAGCGACCAGAGGAATCACCTCCGCCTCAGCACCACGAGATTCACACCTCTTCTCAGGCAGAACAACTGCTCTGGCTGTCAAAGTCCCTCCGCGTTTTAGCTGTGTCGACGCTGGACCGCCTTAAAATGACGATCCCGCTAGCGCCGTGTCGCGGCGGAGACGCCCCTGTTCCTCACGTGGCTTCTGCAGCCACTAGGGCGGTTGTTAATCTGGAGATCTTCCCTAGTTAGGAACCAAAGCCGAAACATCGGCAGCCTGCGCGCCTGTGCCTCCGGACTAGCCAACTTATCAATCAATCAATCAGTCCATCCGTCAGTGATCCCCCCTCAGGGATCCTGTCCTGGTCGTGGTGACTGACTCGGCACTGGAGACCGTCTCGGATTCCGGCCCCCCCCCCAGAGTGCTGCGCGCTCCGTTTGCGAGAGGTTGAAGTTGGGTTGCCAGTGGCTGCCTCAGGACCAGCATCAAGGTTGCAGGTCGTCATCGTATTGGTGTCGAACTGTCGATCCTAGATCGCACCGCCCACCGCTCCCCCCGGTCGCAGCCAGCTCTCCCAACTGGCTGTCTCCTCCGGACTGTGCCAGACACCTGACGCTCTGCGCCTGTGCTCCGTTCAATTCCGACGCTCAGGTCCTATGCGCCCCGACTTTAATCCGTTTCATGCTCCCCAGTCGGTGATATGATAGATCCAACAACCCATCTACATCTGCCGCCTGGAATTAAGGTGCGCACAATATGCACCGGAGGAGCTTTCGATAGCCAGTCATCGTCCGAGTCAGACGCCATCCTCCGTCGTCACAGTCTCTGAGGCCACCCGACGGACAATTCCAATTCGGGCCATCTTCCGGGGCATTGGCCCCGGGACCTCGCTCTGACCGTCTGACCAGTCACTCAGGCCCCCCAGAGAGTGAGATGTGGCAAGCAAATCGAACTACTGCGCGCGCATGGAATCGGTCACAACCTGTCGAGTTCTGGAAGTCGTCCGTCACCTGATACCATTTTCCAGAATAGGCAGGTATTTAAAGAGGTACCATGGCAGTCGCCTTCAATATTACGGAGTACTCCGTACAGATACATCGACCTGGTTTGATCCATTGATTCCTGGCCATCGGCGGGAGCTTCATCGGTTGTGATCAGTTTGTGCTTCGATCCTAGTCGCAGCATTTACGACTAGCCATGGTCAGTCGTAGATTTCAGCCCCATAGCCCCTGATGTCTAGGAAATGCACCAATGACTTCAGAGATCGTCCCTTCATCGTGATATCTTACGCGTTACGGCAGATCACGAGTTCAACCCAGGTCGGTTTGCTTTGAATGTTCGAAACCAGGTAGTTGCATACGGAGTAACTAGAGGGCAAGGTGGTATTGATCATTCTCACTAGTTGCTGAACACAACCAATTCTTTCAAGGCTGCAGCGGGAAACCTGGAGGCAGGAATCCCGGCTTATTCGGTATATATCGGTATTAAGTCTGGAGTTGAACTGGAAAGGACTACAGAGTACTCCGTACTTGACCTGCCAGACGGAATCCTGTCGCTTTTCCGTCTACGGAGTAAGCTAGCTTCAGACCGGTTAATCTCTAACCATCCGTCAGTTGAACTGATAATCTACTCCGTAAAGACTGCAGTAATAAGCTTCACCAACACCTTCATAGCCACTAGGCGCGCCACAGCGACAGCACGTTATCTCCCCAGCATCGGGTATACGGCACTGCCGTGAACCTTGACTCTTGACCAAGGGCCATCGCAATGACTGTAATCGTAAAAAAGGTCACAATGGGGGCCGTTGGTTACGCCACACAGCACAGTCACAGTCAGGCCGCATTGATGCTATCCTGAAGAAAGCCAGGATTTTTTACAGTACGCAATACTCCGTACTCTGTACCGAGTAATTATTATTACACAGCTATTAAGGACAGCAGCGGGCCGTGCTTGGCGGATTGATCTCCATTGCAGTGGGCCTCTGGTGGTCTGTTCGTCGCCAACGGCTGAGCTTCATTCACCACAATGGCATAGGTACGGTCCAAGCGTTGCCTGCGAACCGTCCACTACTGCGCGGAGATAGCCTTATATCCGTTTGAATGGTTAACAATAATTCCAATCTCCCGCTACCCTGGTTGACCCTGGTGAGAATTGAAACGATGGATTCAGCCACAGTAGTCGAATGGTCGCTATTAGTACGTACGAGTTTTGAGTTTTCTTTATGCAACTGCGTTCTTTGAGGAACTGACGGGCATCTGCCAATGGCTTATTGCCGTCCACAGCTCGCCTGTTTGTCAGGAACAATCGACGTACGTTGGGCAAACTTGCAGCAACAGCTCATACTGTACACACTCTCTCTTTAATCTTTTAATCTGAGTTTGCTGTGGAATAAACTCTCATCCTGTCAGTAGTCATCAGTGGATCATATGGCCAGTGGCCAGTGGCAGTCCACGTCAGATGCTGATGCTGCGCGGCGCCAAGGCCCAACTCCAAGGGAGGCGTCGGAGGCAGTCCCACCTGTCAACGAAGATCAGCGTAGGTTGGAACTTGGCGGGAGACTTTACTTTGTCCCGGGCAAAGATAACTCCGTGCGGTAGAATACATCCGATGAGTTTGATTAACTCATCACAGCTGGAGGCTTGGAGAGTGCTCCGTACGGAGTACAGGGTACAGCGTACCGATCCCGTCCAAGTGTCCGTGAGGCAGGCTTTCACTTTCGCCCCCAAAACGCGGGAAAAGAGGTCCTTGGAAATTAATTAAATTAATTGCGTTGGCTGATCAGATGATCTGAGTGCTCCAGAGGAAATTAATTCATCTGATTTATATCCGGTGCAGCCAGTTGAAGTATTTCATGTGTGCAATCACGTCTCATCTGTGGTCGTCGTCCATCATTATTGAAAATGCGTCTACAGAGTACTCCATACTGGTAATTAGGTGTATATACGGTCGGGTGAAGTTTTAACTGATCTCACTACTCCGTACTCCCTAAAGCTAAGTGCCAATCAGCCTTCGGGCAAGTTTCACGACTGAGTGTCAGCGAAGATTGATAAAGCATGAATGAATAATAAAGAAAAAAAGCGGGGAATTTTTGTTTCTCCACAGTCATACGGAGGCTGCTCGAAGGAAGTAACTTTGGTAGCCAGCTTCCTGAAGCAGTGCCACGACGCGCCGATCATCAGTAGTTAGTAGACTGTAGACTAGTACGGAGTACTCCATAGATACCTTACCTGTTAAGTGATTTGATGGGATGGACGAATGTGCAACATGATACATTACATCCCTTCATCCCTTCATCCCTCCTGTCGGGAACATGGAGGACGGGAACTCTGACAACGGAGCTGGCCAATCAGGAATACAGATTATTGAAGCAAAGGCCGGAAGGTTAGTTAAGAAGTTAATAATGATAATTAAGCCAGGACAATCCGACAAAGCGGGCTGCGGCCGACCGTCTGTCGATCATGATCATCTGCGTCATCTCTCCGAGATCAATATACCGTCAAGCGACTCAAGCAGTGGTGTGCTGTGCGCAGCAATCTATATATATTATTTTACGGAGTAACTACTCCGTACTCCGTACTCCATACGGAGGAATCATCCATGGATGTTATACTATAACCACCTTCCTCATCCGGATGAATGAATACATTCCATCTATCCATCCATCTATCCATCCGTCCGTCCAACAAAACAAAACAAAGAAAAAAAACCACTAATTAAATTAATTTAAAGCAGCTCAGCCACGAAGAAAGAAAGATCTCGATCGAGAGGAAATGAATGAATGAATCAGCGGCAGTTAGGTATGTAGGTTAGGCATCAATCAATACGACCGCCGAGTCAGAGTCGTGACAGATCAGATGAACTGATGAAGAAGAACCGGAAGTTTGCTGGTTAATTTGATACAATGTCTGCATGCAGATATCTGTTCCAGGTTGAACGTGTTAAACTTAGCAAGATAGTACGGAGTATAGATCTGTGGTATTATGACTCGGTGGTAGTAAAGATATCTTTTTTTCCCTTTCCTATCTTCGCATTGCTGCTACCTCTTGCAAGCATATCTTTTATTTGCTATACATCATATTATATTATAGTCGCCCGATCTCAGCTGCATAGTTATTCCAAGACATGCAATAAATAAACAAAATAAATACATACCAGGCCAGCATGAACAATATGAGCAATAGAAATAAAAAAAGCCGTCTGTCTCTCAAAGAAAGAAAGCCACGTATCTATCGTTCTTAAATTGTGTTATTAGTTCGTATTATTACTGTACATACTATCATTTATCTACGACGAGAGTTTCTGAGTTACTTTGTGATCCATCTTCTGGAGCTTTTTTTTTTACTTTTACTTTCTTCTTTCTTATTCTCTTTTCAAAACGAAAGGAAAGGAGACACCGGATTTAAAATAGATAGAACAATGAATGATCTGTCTGTACCCACCGGATATGCGAGAAGATTTCATTTTTTTGTATTATAGATATAGATATTTATAGATAATATTAGATATTATAGAGTGATAGAGTGTAAATAAATGAATGCTCATCTAGATATTTATATACTCTGTAGTATTTCTTTCCAGGAACAAATATATAAAATAGTATTGCTGTCCAGTTAAGTCAGAGTTGAAGACTAGCTCATCTTAACTCATCTCATGCTCATGTCTTCTTCTTCTTCTTCTTCTTTTGTTTCTTTTATTTCCTTCCCTTTCACTCACTCTCTTTTTTTCTCTAAAAAAAAACTCTCGAGAGTTCATATACTCATTGTTTTGCTATATTTGTCCCTAATTTTTCTTTTCTTTCTTTTCTTTCTTTCTTTTATTCTTTTTTTTTTACTACCCAATCTTTGTCCGATTATATTTTTTATTCTATACTCTGTACATGTAATGTATGTACTTATACATTTTCATGTCAAATGTCAAGATTGCGGAAGGTATCTATAGGAAGTATGTATTGTACAGTACATACAATGCTTAAGATTAACTCTTCTTATCATTTTATTAGCCTATCTCATTGCATCTCATATATACTCGTTTGTTGCATAATATATTAGTTATATTAGTTAATGGCAACCATATATATATATGTATTCAATTGAGAAAAAATGGGGGGAAAAGAAAATGTTTATATTGATGTGCTGTGTGCTGTGTATCAGAGACATCCATTCTTTCTCTCTGCTTGCTTCTGCGTCACGAAATTCTGAATATCTGATACTATTATATTGGCTCCTCTCTACCATTCATTCGAGTACATATGTCTGCGCCGCGTCCATCAGACGAAAGTCGAAGACAATTATGATACGAAAAGAGACTCCTCATCCGCTCCTCATGACGACGAGACGACTGGTCGTGACTGACCATATGGTACGCCATTTGGTGGATACAGCACAGACAGGCGCTGAGTTAAATACCATTGTATTTAGCTGTAATAATACCGTCGAGGGTCTCATCCAGCAGGCTTGGGAATTTTTTTGTTTTTCGTCAGTCTGGCTTGTATTGTAGCGTGCTGGTTTGTTTTGTATGTACTTCGCTACCCCTATCGATATCAATCGAGGCGTTTTGTGCTGGATAGCTTTAATGTCTAATGTCTACCCAGGTCTGTTGGAGGGAGCTGATGGAGCAGGTATTATCTTCGGGCATGATAATGATTTATAGGAATAAAAATAACAAAAGAAATTAGACTGTATAGTTAGACTGTATCTTTACAAGTAGGTGAACAGACAGTGAACAGTGAAATTAATATTCAAGGCGAGGCATATAAATCGACATCCTTATCCAAAAAAAAGTTTCCTTAAAATAGCTGGCATGGATCGACCTGCTGATGTTTAAGAAGTCGTCGAGATTTTTGTTGTGATGGATGAAGAGCTGGAGTCCTCCCTCTCTCTGTGTGTGTGCTGAATCAAATCTTCAGTAATACTCAGCGTATTGCTTGGCTGTCTTTAATGCGTCAGTCGATGATTGTGCAGTTAGATAGTGGGACTCTGCTGCCGCTGATAAAAAAAAAGCACCTCAGGAAAGCAGTTCTGGCGCCGAATGCAAGCTATAAGGGGGAAAAAAACCGAGTATTTGCAATTCTCAATTCTTTAAAGGATCTATGGATTGATCCAGGATGATAATGAGAATGTCAAAAGTGCCTTTGTTTAGTTCAGGTAGGAGAGAGAGAAAGAGAAAGAGAAAGCACCATATAGTGAGTATAATTTAGAGCAAAACAGGAGCAAGAGAAATGTATATACTGAAATGCTAGTAAAAGTTGAGATAAAAATATGCCCTCGTGAGGATACTTAATCCTCATCATACTCGCAAAAGGAGTAGCTATCATACATTGAGGGTCAAGAAGGTCGAGTTGACATTGATGTTGATGTTGGTATATTTCTTCATTCGTCTTTTTTCTAACCGCAATATGCAATATATGTATGTACAGTATAATATAGGTGTATGTGTATACTATACATAACTCTTCATTCACCCTCTCCTCTCTTCTTTTCCCTACTTGGACTTTGTTAGTTAATGGGAACTTAAATGGCAAAGAAATAAAAAAAATTAATCCACTTTGCAATGAAATAAATAGCTGATGTGAATGTATCTGCTACAGCGATGAGAAATGCTTCTCCTATCCCTCTTATATGTATGCACACAGTCATGCATGCACAGGAACTTGAACCTATTCCCATTTATCTCCAGTGACTATTTCCTTTAAAATAGCCCATTATTGCAATCATGTATGCACATTAATATTAAGACGCGTTTTCCTTTTATTAAGGTTGATTAGGGCTGGAACCAAACGAATTAGGGCTGTATTTTTAATTCTTTCTCTCTCTTCTTTTTCTTTTTTTTCTTCTGCCGGTCTTCTCGTGGTTCATTTCCCCTAGCAGAGCAAATATTCTATTTCCGCTTCTAGTTAGGACTGCTGTATGCATGGCTCATTCATATTCCTGTTCATCATATTCTCTGTTCAACACATGTCGGAGTATTATATTATCTAATAATCGCGATAGAAACTCATTAACCAAATCGTAAAGAGTGATGACGAAAGTAAAGCATGTACCTACTGTCCTGTCTGTCTCTGATTTTTCCTTCAATCGGCGATTTCCTGTCCAAGTTATCCCTCCTATCGGAAGCGCAGAATCGAGCCGGTCTCCTGCTAGCAAGTTAATCTAGACCGGATGTAGAAATGCTGATAGTCTGTCTAAGTCTGTATAGTAGTGCCGTCTATCCGATTCAACCCCGTACTTCACTACCGAGTCAACCCCACAGGAAACATGTTTCTCCGCCGATTGTTTTTGAGGAGAAATCTGGGGAAAATTAGTTAGATAACTGCAGTGCAAGCTTCGTCATAGATAGGGGCATAGCTCTGGAAGGAACTGCGGGTCTGAGCTTGCTTCTTAGGCAGATAATTCAATTCAATTCAATTCTATTCTGGGATAGTATAAATAAATGAGCTAGCTGCTCAGCTTGCAATGCCTTGCAATTGATCTCGCAAAAGCCAGTCTGCTGAGCCAGTCATTATTGCCCAGATGAAGCTCTCAATTGCATCCGGCCTGCTGCTCGCAGCATCCCTAGCGGACGCCATCTCGCTCTCCCGGGACGCCGCCGTCGGTCCCAAACGACCCTTCAATCCTCTGCCACCAACGTACGCAAGAACCAAAGTCTGCAATGTCCCCAGCCATGGTGATGGCTCTGATGACTCGGAGTACACTCCTGTCCGCCTTGAAAGAATGCAACAATGGCGGAAAGGTCGTCTTTGACAAGCAATACGTCATTGGCACGGCGCTTGATCTGCAGTTTTTGAAGCATGTCGATTTAGGTAGGAAAAAATATTGCAGTTGATTCACTGCATGCACTTATACATTTAATTCCTAGAAATCAACGGCTACATCCAATTCACCAACGACACCGACTACTGGCAAGCGCACGCCTTCCGACAGGGCTTCCAAAACGCGACGACCTTCTTCCAGCTCGGCGGCAAAGACGTCAACATCTACGGCACCGGCACGCTGGACGGCAACGGGCAGGTGTGGTACGACCTGTACGCGCAGAACGACCTGATCCTGCGGCCGATCCTGATGGGCATCATCGGCCTGCACGGGGGCACGATCGGTCCGCTGAAGCTGCGCTACTCGCCGCAGTGGTACCATCTCGTCGCAAACTCGTCGGACGTGCTGTTTGACGGGATCGACATCAGCGGGTTCAGCAAAAGCAACAATACGGCCAAGAATACGGATGGCTGGGATATCTATCGCTCGGAGAATATCGTCATTCAGAATTCGGTTATCAATAATGGTGATGGTATGTATACAACTAGAATCTACTAGATTTATGCTGATATTGTAGACTGCGTCTCCTTCAAACCCAACAGCACGGAAATCCTCGTGCAGAATCTGCACTGCAACGGCTCCCACGGCATATCCGTCGGCTCACTGGGGCAGTACAAAGGGGAGGTCGACATCGTCGAGAACGTTCTCGTCTACAACATCTCCATGTTCAACGCATCTGTAAGATTCCAACACTTCTCCAGCAGGACATGATCTGACCAAGGTGAAAGGACGGCGCCCGCATCAAAGTCTGGCCAGGCGTGCCCTCCGAGATGTCGGCCGATCTGCAAGGCGGTGGCGGTCTGGGCAGCGTCAAGAATGTCGTCTACGACACGCTGTACATCGACAACGTCGACTGGGCGATTGAGTTGACGCAGTGCTATGGCCAGAGTAATGCTACGCTTTGTACGGAGTATCCGGTGCGTCGCCCCAAGAAACCCTAAAGAGAAATTCTTTTTTTTTAAATGTCTAATTCGATATTAGAGCAACCTCACCATCTCAGACATAGTCTTCAACAACTTCTCCGGCGTCACGTCGGGCAAGAACAATCCTTATGTTGGGACGCTGGTCTGCTCGAGTCCGAATGTAAGAATCTGTCACACTCTGCGTGCTGTATATGGAAATGCAACCACTAAATGCTGCGTTTTTCTAGGTCTGCTCCAACATCACGGCCACGAACATCCATGCCATCAGCCCGATTGGGACGAATGAGTTTGTTTGTGATAATGTGCGTCTTTCCCCAACCACATCCTGGTATATCCTTTTTTGTCTGCTATGTATGTACAATTATTGACTGTTTTCGGCATGTATAGGTCAACGACTCCAATCTGCAGGTGAACTGTACATCATCGTCGTAGTTATCACAGAATACGGATGTTCAACAAATTTTAGTTTAGTTTGCTTTCGAATTCCTCATTTCATTTATTTGAGTTAGAAAAAGTCTGTTGTACTATGTATGTACTGTACATTTTCAGTCGTACAGGGAAAGGATCAGATTTAAGGAAAAATCAATACATGTTATAGTCGAGATCTATATACGTCTAGATGGATGAACATACGCCAGGCATAATCATGCATACCTAGCTACTTTAGCAGCAGCAGCTATATCCGATTAGTGATATTGTGACGATGGACCCAGCTCCGGGAGCGTTTGCCGTAGATGTACCTGACAGATATCAGCGTCAACACAAAATACAGAAAAAAAAAGGTGTACGCACATCGGCACAGTCAGCAATGTAACAGCGACTGTAATCCCCCCAATGGTAAAAAACGTCTTCCTCACCCCCTGGCTCGCAAGCCACCCGTTCATGTAGAACGTCAGCCCAAACGCGAACAGGTTCTTGAGGCAGTTCATCGTCGCAAACGCCTCGCCGGCTTTTTCGCGGTGGCAGTCCACCACGTACGCCACCACGCCTGTCGTCGCCAGCTGCACCCCCAGGTTGATCAGTCCCAGGCAGACGATGACGGGGACGGGCCAGGGGTCCAGCGCGTAGGCGGACTGGCCCCAGGCGAAGAAGCCGGTTGCCGTGAAGAGGAGGTTGGTCAGTAGGATGGGGAGGCGGAATTCTGGTTCTGCAGTCCAGTTAGTCTGGTTTCTTGATTAGGACAGGTGTTGGCTTACCGAATATCCCATTGTTCCTCTTGGACATCCTCGTCACCACGCCGTCGATCAGCGGCCCGGCGACCAGCGTCCCTATGACCGACGCGACAAACGACGACATGTTGGTCGCGCCCACCGCGCCGATGGAGAAGTTGTACGGCGGCGCGGAGAAGATCTGCGACAGGGTGACGGAAATCCCGACGAGCCAGGAGATGTCGGTGGTGAAGATGATGGTCGCCCAGACGACGGCCGGGGAGCCAAGCAGGTAGAATGGCCGGACGAGGGTGTTCCAGAACGAGACGTCGTTGACGTAGCCGCTGTAGGGGAGGAGCTGTCTGGCGTAGGAGATTGGTTTGTCAGTGGAACTGGGTCGGGAGGAAGAAGCTGTAGAAGCTGAAGCTGTAGCTGTAGCACCAGTCTCTTTGTCACCGGCGCGTTCGACGTGTTCGAGAGTTGGTTTTCCATCCATCGTAACCTGAGGCTGCATTAGCAGACCTCACATACAAAAAAAAATATCCAGAGCCTGGCTAGGGCAGGGTAAATACCGCCTTCTCGCCCGTATCGATATTCAACGCCCCCTCCCGATGAAACGCCGTCTCGGGCATGAAGAAAAACACCAGGAAGAACATCAGCCCAAAGGCGCCGCCGATGGAGTGCAGGGCGATTTTGTACGAGCCGTATTCGATGATTCCGCCGGCTGATACATACATATACAGGTTAGTGAACGAACTCGCATACTGGATTCGTCTGGATTCGTCAGACACACCGATTGGAGTCGCAAGGTTGATTCCACCCAATACGCCCAGGTTGAAAATGGCTGTTCAAAAGCCACGTTCATGCACGAACCTATCAATCAGTCAGTCAGTAAAAAAAAAATCTTAACGAGCAAGGCTACTGCTGACCAGATATCAGCAATAGACGCCGGAATCAGCGCCTCCATCGGCGCCATACACAACCCCGCCAGCGCTCTAGACGCCACCAGCGACGGAAAACTCTTTGCCTCAGCGCCCCAGAACGCAGACGCCATCAGCCCCAGCGTCGTCGCCAGGTAGATGGGCCGTTTGCCGTACTTGACGGCCAGCGAGTTGAACACGACGCTGCCGACGGCGATGCTGGCGATCATGCCGCCCTGCAGACCGGAGACGAACGTCGTCAGTTCGACGTTGAACAGCTCGGCGAGTTGGACGAAGGCTGCGCCGAGGAGGGGGCCGATTGCTGAATGCGTTAGATATGATATAGATGATATAGATTTGATGTATCCTGACGTACCCCCCACACATCCACATCCCCACGCAAACGCCACCGTGAACATCTCCTTCTTCCATCTAGGCCAGTTGTACGGATCATTGGGCGAGTCTGATGGCTGGGGGACGAGCACGAAGCGGCCGGATGAGTCGTGTTTGAGCAAGCTGGGGTCGACGCCAGAGACACCGACGTCCTCGCTGCCGAGCTCCAGCTCGTTGAGGGGAGCGGTCCCAGGGACGTGGTCGAGTTTGGTGTCTTCAAGGATGCCTAGGGGCATGGTGTAGCAGGCAAGCAAGGTCGGTCAATTGACTTGACGGACTGACGACAGAGAAGAGGTGACTGTCGATCAGAATAATCCCAGTAGTTCGGGTGAATAAATAGTTCTTTCTTTAGCTATATCGAAACTGAACCTTTCTCCATTCGTCATGTGGAGTTCGTCAGGACTAGACTTGTCTCCAGCAAAGAAGCGTAAGCCATGCTATGCTATGCAATGCTATTCTATTCTCTGCTGTGCCATGCTTACGGTTACTGCAGCAAAGCTCGAAAATAGTCCGTGTACCTAGACTGATAGACTGTACCTGTTTAGGATGTAGCTGGCACTAGGTAGATACTTGCTGCTGACAACCGTACTAAAGGTTTTTCCCCGGACAAATTCGCATACAAAGTACGTATGGACTAAAGAAAACCATATCTTGGTACTACACGATACAAATGTCGTACAAAGTCTGAAGAAATCAGAGTCAGCCTGAAGAAACTCGAGTCAGTCCAGTCCCCCCCTTGTCCGGGATTTACCCCAGGATTTGTCCGGCATTTTGCGGGGGGGTTTGCAGCTTGCCGGGTGTCGAGTCTGGGAAAACCCCAGACGCAGTCTGGCTGGGGTGAATGTTCTGCAGAATTATCCGGACCGGGAGTGTAAGCTTACGGAGGATTTCCGTGAATTTCCTGACTTGAATTGAATTAATAATAACCTGGTACAGTACACTACATACGGGGTACACGTATGTACTCCCCGCACTGCGAGAATACAGTCTAGTACTCTCGTACTCCTACACGATGGTTCATGTGGAGACGGCTGCAACCATCCCACGTCTTTCCCAAAGCGGTAAATGATTCATCAGTCAGATAATTCATCAGACCTTCTTTCGTCTGGCTTTCGTCTGGCTTTAGGCTGAGTCTGTAAGTGTACGGAGTAGGCACCGGAGAATTCAGGCTATGACGATGAGTCAGTCACCTCGGTAATTAATAATACTTGTACAGCAGACTTGCTCCTCCGCATTTCTTCCCCAGAGGCCCCACATCGATCAGCTTGCAGCAACGGTTGATAGAGGACTAGTCAACCATGTCAATCCGTGGGTAGTGTTGAAGAGAGTTGATTAGCTGTTCCTGGGACTGGCGTCAGCGATATGACCGTTTATTGTCGTTAGTCACCTCTTTCGACTGAAGTTGCACCTTATCAAGTCCGTAGCTGAGATCGATCCGAGGAACTGATTATCCTCAACTCAGGAAGAGCCTACCTATTTTCTGTTGACAGATAGTTATAGTATGGTAGTCATACTACATGTTGATACGAAACTTCTAACAAAACAAAACTATGCCAAGTTACCCATCTTACAGTATAAGACAGCAAGGCAAGAATAGTACGTACTTAGTAATTGTAAGTTTGACAGAGTAATATTGCAAAAATAGTGGTTGAGAACTAATATGTTCAATTCGGAGCACAAGTATATTATATTATTCCCAGGTATATGTATATCAAGCATACCCCAATTCCCAAAACATCTCAATATTCCTCCCCGTATTCTCATCTACATAAGGCGGCGGCTCAGCGAACGTGACATGCTCCTCATGCAACTCCGCAATCTTGCCCGTCAGATTCGCATCGCCTAGCAGCGTCGCGACGGCCTTCGTCGCCGTCGACATGGGTGTAATGACCATGGATTTGAACAGGGACTTGTCGGTGGAGATGTTCGTTTCTGCAGACGTCAGTAGTGACATACATCTATATGTGTATATATATGGATATGCTTACCGATTACGGCCGGCGCCAGAGCATTAATCTGGATATGCTCCTGCGCAAGAGGCCGTGCGAGGGACCGCACGAGTCCGATAACGGCGTGTTTCGACGTTGCGTAGATCGGGGCTATGGGGAAGGGGTAGAGGCCTGCATTCGAAGCCGTGCAGATGATGCTTCCTCTGGAGGGGAGAGCGGTTGTCGTGGTCGTAGGTGATGGGGGATTCTTTAGAATGTAGTGGATTGCGAGTTTGACGGCTGAGCTCACCTGTTAGCAGCTTCGACAGATTGATAATATCTGTAAGGAGATCCTACAGTAGATAACCCCAACAAGATTAACATTCAACGTCACCAACTCCGGCTTCGACGGCTTCTCTTCATCCTTCACAATCAACTTCCCCTTCTCCGTAATCCCCGCGTTCGCAAAGACATGATCAATCCGTCCCTGCGCGTGGTACACCTCCTCAAAGGCCGCCGCCTGGCTCTCCCAGCTGGACACGTCGCATTGATGGAAACTGAAGCTTGCTTCGGGGAACTCGTTCTGCAGCGTGGCGAGGGTCTGCTCGCCCGCGGCGGCATTGATGTCGAGTATGGAGATGTGTGATGTTTCCGAGGCGAGGGAGCGAGTGATTCCGAGGCCGATTCCTGATGCGCCGCCTAGTCACCTGTTAGTCTCGACATATTATTTGATTGTTTTGACTGACGAACCGGTGACGATGATGCTTTTCTTTGTGGAGGTCATGCTAATATGATTGATATTGATATTGATGTTGATTGTGCCCAACAATGGAATCAGTATCAATCAGTGTCTCTCCGTCTGTCTCAGACGATGACTGCTAGACTAGACTCCTCCAGCAAAAAGAAAAAAAAAGCAATATTTCGAGTCTGTCCTGCAGTTTAGAACTTTAGTCAGCGATAATAATAATAACTTATCCAGAAGACTGAACCGTAATCGATCAAAAATCAAAAATTACCTCTCGCAAAACCTTCCTTTCCTTCCTTAGTTGAATAATAATAATACATCGTATCTCTCTCCAGAGTCCGTCCGTCCGTCAGTCTGAGTCTCCACATGAGACAAGGATGTACAGTACAGAACAGTACAGGTACAAGTTCTCCCGAGTGGGGGGATACTCTAAGTATTACCCCTCCTCAACTAAATCCGGCAAATAATGATATCCTTCTGTCCTTCCTGTCCTTCTCATCAAGTATGACTACTCCCTAAGAAGAAGAAAACAAAAAGACAAGAGGGGTTATTCCGGACCATTAGTTACATACATACATACATACCTACCTACGTACCTAGTAATAAATAATAACAGTTATTGTGGAAATTCTGAACGATGTTCATTCATTCATTCATTTATCACCCTCGGGGAGGAAAGGTTAATTTAATAATACCGGGATTTTTTCCCTGATGGACTGGTCCAGTCCAGTCCAGTCCAGTCAGAATTTGCAACGAGATCCAGAATAGTGTGACACTGCAAAGTTTAATTAAAAAGAAAGTTGCAGTTGTTGGGATGGGACGGGGAGAAGGCAGGATATATCCGATATTGATTATTGATGATTGATTGATGATTGATTATTGATGAAGAAATGCGGGGATTGGACTGGCATCATACGTGGGGTTAGCCAATTATTATACTGGAGAAGGTAGACTGCAGGTGAAGTAAGAAACAAAAAAAAGAAAAAAAAAGAAAAACTGCTTTTTACTCTGCAACGAGCATCCTGCCTGTACAGTTGTATGTACATGTACATACATACATACATTGCAAACGATCCGTATATTAGAAAGTAAAATACCAAGTAAATAAACAATCCGTACCCAACCCTTTCCTTTCCTTTTGTTTCCTTCCTTCCTTCCTCCGGACTACCAACGCCGTAAATATAGATATATACTATATATACCTGATCAGATGATAGATAAATAGATAGAGATTCCTTAAAACCATAGTTAACCCACCTAACCATCGCCAATCGCCAATCTCCATCGGACGTGACCCGTAATCATAGCAGTGCAGTGCAGTGAACTCGCAGAGAAACACCGACAGTAAGTAAACAGTTCGGAACGAGCGACAGTTGAGGAGTGAAATTCAGTCGTTGTCATCCTGCAACAACACTTTAAGCTTCTCCAGCTTGTCCTCGCATTTCACCTCCATCTGCATGGTGACGTCGACGCTGTGCTTCTTCGTGATCAGCAGCTGCGCCACCAGCCAGAAGTTGTACCCGTTCTTGTAGAACCCCATCGACGCCCACTCGTGGTGCGGGATCTCAGTGCGCAGCGCCATCCACAGCGTGCGCCACCGCGCCAGCGCCGTGCGGATCGACGTCAGGATCGAGTCCTCGGGCATCGAGTGGTTGCTGCGTTGGTTTTTGTTTTCGCTCGGGGAGGACGACTCGGAGGCTTGCTGCTTCGCTTGCCGGATTCGCATCAGGGGGATGAGGTGCGTCATGTGCGAGTTGATGAACGCGTAGAGAACTGGACAGTCAGTCAGTAACCATTCCAGAATGGCTATGTCTTTTACATACGGTGAATCAGAATAAACATGTCGAGAACGGTAAATTTCACGTTGCTCGCTCCGTTGGACGACTGGTTGATCGGCTGGTCCTCTGCAAAAAGGAACTGGAACGCATCGTAGACGGTGGTTTCCCGGCTGAACCGGAAGTTGGGCTGCGCAAAGGGATGCTCCGAGTTGAAGAAGGCATTCTCGCAGGGCAGGTCGCACTCCATCTCCGAAGGCGTCAGGCGACAGGGGTAGTTCTGGTAGAACGAAAAGGCACAGTCGAGCAGCAAGATGATGTTGATCGTGCTGATTCGTTAGCCTAACACATATAATAGTAAGAAGCATACCTACCGAATGCGACTCTCCTTCTGAATCCACAGGCTTTCATGGATGCGATCTTCAGGAAGATGGCGGCAGCCAGTAAGGCCCATACTACGTGCAATCTTCACAGAGTGAGTACGGTGAGTACGACACCTGACAAAAGGAAGAGCGACGTACCCTGATAATCTCACCGAACCGGATCTCCATGGCTCGATTGCGCGCCGCTTTCGATCCCGCCCAGTACTGCACGACCACCATGATATAGGCGGCCTGGAAGTGCTGGAAATGCACCCAGTCTCTCCGTTCCGCATCTGTCATCGGTCGCCCGACAAACACCCGGCTGACCTCACTCTCGCAGGCAAAAATCTCGGTCGAGAACACATACAGCTCGGCGAAATCCAGCATCCGCCTCGCGACGAAGGTCTCCCGGTCGTCGTTGGAATACATGGCGCCCATAAACACGATCGAGGCCAGCAGCGGCGTTGGGACCTGCTCCGGGTCGAACGATGGCAGATGGATGATTGGGCAGTTGGGGTGCCAGTAGCGGAAATACAGGCCGATAAACTTGCGGATGCGCGAGGTCGTCAGGAGGAAATGCAGGTTGGTCGAGATCTCCTGCTGCGCCTTGGCGTCGAGATTGACCGTCCATGACCTGGCCAGGATCGATTGGATCAAGGTGGTTGCGAACGCGCTCTCCGGTTCGTAAAACGGCTGCTCTCCGACGACGGCCAGGTTGGGATCCTGTCCTGGGGGTAGCATCGGCTGATGCGCCATGCCGCCCGTGAACGGATCCTGCAGTGACTTTTGCGACTCGGCAAACGGCCCGTTGATGAACGACATGAAATTCTCATGGAAGAAGGAAAGGTCGTCGTGTTCGCCGTCGACAAAGGGCGGACCGTATTCCGGGGGGTTGCCGCCCAGAGGGTACGAAACGATCGGGTTGGTTACTTCTTCCAACTCCCTCTGGGTGTGATAGACCATTCCCCGGGTCCGGTCGCTGTGCGGAGGCAGATTGAACTTTTCCGTAAAGCTGTCCGTGCCGCCATTGAGGAGGAACTTGATCGAGCCACGGTCGGAGGATTGGTCGTAATCTTCAGACTTGACCGAGGTCAGTGCTACAAGCAGTCAACACGCTGTCAGTACCATGAGTCCAGTGGCAAGACGCACGTTTGGCGCTCTCTGCTCCCGTCGCAGGCTTTTTGCGCTGGTTGTTGCACTTGAGGTTCCTCTTGATGCACGAGCTGCAAGGGCTCTCGCCATCGCAGCGGAGTTTCATCGCAGTGCACTACCACACATCAGACATTGTCTCTGGCCCTCTCCCACGCATCACGGGCATGCGTACCGATTCGCAGGCATGGCGCCTTCGCCCTCTCTGGCCGGTTTCGGGGATCTGCCGGTCCCCTCGCTTGGGACAGTCGGGGTAATGGTCACGCAGGTTATCACTAGCAATCAATCATCAGCCATCAGCGGTGTTCCAACTTCCTGGACGCCTCATGGAGAGCTCACCATCGTGCAAAGGCCTCGCTACAGAAAATGCATGAATAGGGCTTGAGGCCCGAGTCTGACGGCCCTGGTCAGCAGCGACATCCAGGAGGACCTAGGGGACAGCACATACGACGCAAGTGATGCCTCTTCAGATGATCGATTCGCGTAAAGCCGCGCTGACAAATGGTGCAGCGGAAATGCTTATCGGATGCCTGCTTCATTGTGGCGGACGCGCGCAGGCCATTGGGACGCGGCGTCGATCGAGAAGCCAAGGTCGAAGATAGGGTCAAGAGCTCTCTGGATTAAAAAGGACGGTGCAGTTGCTGTCCGGAGCACAGGGAATCGGTTACTCCGCGGTCGTGGAGAACGCGCGGGAGGAGCAAAAGACCCCGACCGAAGAGCAGGAAGCGCAGCGGTTACTAATCGGCAGACAGTCGCCAGGCCCTGGGGAGTGGCTAATCGCTAGTGAATTAGGTTAGTTGGGAGCTGAGGCGAAGGGCTGATGGCCGGAAGCGTCCATCCAGCTGGTGGTGGTGGCGGAGATGCTCACCGTGCTGGGCTCGCTTGTCAGTCGACTGAATCAATCACAGGGCCGTTCTGAGCGAATTTGGGTTCCCTGGGAAAGCAGACAGGGCAGAGCCAGGCCTCAGGAATGCAGTCGAGCGTAGCAATAATGTCTGCTGTTGCTGCTGTCTGCCCCAGCTGGGCCCACCGGCTGTTGGCTGTTGCGGGGAAGCGAGCCATCCGGAGAAGGGCGACCGCAGCCGGCTCATTGGCTTCCGGAAGCAAACGCCCGGTCAGGAGCCACGGGGCCGGTGCAGCAGCAGTTGGAATTTTTTTAATTTACTCCGTATTTTATTCCTTATCACCGTGCCATCCTCAATCCTGCAGACGGCGTAGCAGCTCGCCCAGGCGCAGCGCAGGATCCGACTCCTGGCGTCCTAAATCCGCGCCGATCGACAGGCCAGCCGGAATAGGGGCCTACTCCGTCTCCTAAGCGAGCAGCCCTGGCTGGACCAGCGCCAGTCCATGAATCAATCCCCTCTCGCGGACAGCTGACAGCTGTGCCAGGGATCAGTGCGGATGATAATGTCGCTGCTGGGAGCTCGATGGCAGGGATTTCGAAATTGAAGCCAATGCAGGGACACGCCAGATCTCCTGCCATGCTGGTCACGTGACCAGAAGATATCGCGCAATTACGCCTCAACGTCTGCCAACGTCTGCTGAGTATCCGATTATCCGGTCAAAAGTGATAGGGGCCGTTTTGTATAGTAATTTCTTTTCTTTTTCTTTTCTTTTTCTTTTTTTTTTTTCGTTTTGCTCTCATGGCTCATAAGTCTTGCTTACTCTGAGAGTACTATGGTATATACTGCACTGTGTGCCAGATAGCCATACTGCAAAACAGAGATCGAATAATTTCAGGAGCAGAAACAAGCAGAAACAAAAAGACAGATAGATACGCTGCAGTCATTGTCAGAATAAAAAAAATACACATACAGGAAGCATACAGGCGAAATCAACTCGATGTGCACCATTGGTCTGTCCATTTTTCATATTTTGCAGCCACTGCCTCAGATCCATTCGTCTCAGATCCGTTCGTTTCTGGCCCTTTGCCATTTAATGCCGCACTCTCGACATCGTTGACTGGGGTCGGAAAATCGACCTGGTCGTCGTCCAGGTAGTCCACATTGACCGTCCGGTTCCTCTCGTCCTCCGTCATGCCGTCCCCGAGCCACCCGTGCGGGTTGTCGTTGATGTATTCGTACTCGAAGTCTTCCCAGCGAGGGTTGGCGAACGTTTTCATCGCGTGGAGGGAGGATCCTGTCGATCACATCAGTCATGAACTGAGATAGAGCGAAGAGGGCAAGGCAACTCACCCGGCCACAGCGCCGTGACTCGTCCATCCTCGCGGCCTCCCTTGTACCAGCTACGGCATTTGGTGCTGAACACCGTCTTGCTAAAGTACTGCTCGCAGTACTTGGTGAACCGCTCAACCGCCTCCCGGCGAGGCGCCATGGCCCGGATGTTCTCCCGCTGCATCTTGGCCACGCACGCCGTCATGTAGTCGATCTCCTTCTCGATGAGAAGGATCAGACTCCCTGCGCCCAACGCTGCGTTGGGCCCCAGGCAGATAAAGTAGTTGGGGAATCCATCTGTCGCCAGGGAGAGGTAGGTCTCTGGAATCTCCCTCCATTTGTCGGACAGAGACACGCCTTCCCGTCCGATGATGGGGAACCGCGGGGCGAACGTCGTGTCGAAGCCGGTAGCACACACGATGGCATCGACGGGGCGGTGTTTGCCATCGATGGTGCGGATGCCCTCCGCGTCAATCTCTGCGATCTCCGTGAAGATCACCTCCACCTTGTCGTCGGTGAGGGCTTCCAGATACCCCGGCCCAGGAGTCAGTCGACGACATCCCGGCGGGAACGAAGGAAGCAGTTGGTCTGCCAGCTCCGGTTTCCGTGCCAGGCGTCGCTTCATGTTCTGGGCGAAGAATTCTTCCCCTGCGAGTTGCTCGGGGGTCCCTTTGATGGTCACGCGGTGGTTGGACTGGAGTTCGAGTTCGATGTCTGCGATGACCCTTTATTAGCTTGCTCCCGTCGATAAGAGTATCTCTTCTTGCCTTTCCTGAATTTCTGATAAGCTTGTCGATCAGTTTTGAATTTTTCAATCTCTTCCGCCGTAAATGAGACTGCACCATGTGAGCATGCACTGCGAGAGGAGACTAGATTGCGGCACACTTACTGTTATCCAGTCCAGCGCCGCCTCGTTCGTCAATCTTCTCTCGAGCGAACGTCGGAGACAGCCACGTCCTGCCACGGGCATAATGGTCGATATGGGCAACATCTGGGAGCATCGCGGGGACAATCTGGATCCCACTCGAGCCGTTGCCGATGACGGCCACCTTTTGCCCCTAGGCGGTGTCAGTTGACAGCAGCTCATCGGGAGAAAACTGGCACCTACCCTGTAGTCATAACTCTCATCCCAGTTGGCGCTATGCAGCAACTTGCCCTTGAAGTCGTGCAGGCCTGGAATATTGGGCCATTTCCAATTGTTGAGGGCTCCCTGGGCGGAGATGAACACGTCGCACGAGTCTTCATAGACCGATCCATCTTCGACGTTTTGAATCTGGGTCATTCCAGGATTAGCAAGGTCAGCAATCCTCTGGCAGGCCGGCACAGACCTTGAGCAGCCATTTGGACTGGTCCTCGTCCCAACGCGCCTCGACGACTCTCTGCCTGAGCTTGATGTACTTCATGCAGCCGTATTTGTGCGCAATCTTCTTCCAATACTGGTATATCTCCTTGGCGCTCGCATAGAACTGCGACCACTCGGGGTTCGGCTCGAAGGTGACCTGGTATGTGTGTGCCGGGATGTCTTAAACTCATCAGCTTGACGACGTTCATGTCTTTCTTCTAGTGAATCAGGGACCCTACCACACGCGCAACCAGGGTAGCGATTCTCAAACCACGTGCCGCCAACATCGGCATTCTTCTCGTACACGCACAGGTCGAGGTTCCGGATGCGCTGCACAAGCCGGATACAGGCCGTGATGCCGGAGATGCCCGCGCCCATGATCACGACCCGGATCGGGCGACAGGCATCGATGGCCCGGTCCTCGACGATCCATTTTTCCTGGGGATGATGAAATCCATTCCCGTTCTGTTCGACGTTGGCTGGCATGCTCTCGTCTTACTGATGACACGAGGCAGAAAGTATATATAAGTATATAAGTATATGATAAGTATATCTATAGATTGAGTATATATATGGAGAGCTAGAATGATGGATACAGTATTGAAGAGAAGAAACTGAAGAGCCACAGTCCTGCGTAAGAAAATAGATAGACATATATATAGCGTCCTGGAATCAACCGACTGACAGATCTAACTCAGCACTAATAGTATTAGAACAAACATCGTCGAAAGACGATCCCATTCTCCTAGTGGAGACAAGGCGTCCCATCAATACGGAGTATACAAAACACTCTTAATTAGTCCAAGTCTTGACTCCGCATTCAACTGGCCTTTTACTAGTATCGGTAAATCCATCGTCTTGCAAAACCAGCCATCGACTGATGTCAGTCCAAGAGATGATTGGCCTAGTCTTCAATCTGTTGGAAAATGGCAAATCCCAAGGGGCGGTGGCGGTGGAGAGAAGAGGGGGGGGGGAATTGGTCCCGGTAAATGTTTCCTCCCCGTGTCCATGGATGGAGAGAGGGGAGGGGGTACTCCGAATGGAATAATAAAACACCTAGGTTAGTAATTAGTATTAGCCTGGACTAGAAAAGTTCGTATTACTATCGCTGTCAAAAGGAGCAACGGTGCTTAACGCCGGGATGGATAGTATCGGAAATCCCCCCTTCCCATGGAGAAAGCTCTAAAAAACCGTTTCCCCACAATTCGTATTCAACTAGCCGGTCTTTGGGTCTGCGGGGGGTGGTGTCATTATGCCATTAAGGTAACCGATCACTCGTCTCTCATTGGTCCACCGGTATATAGGCAGAATGTCTGAAGAATTTCCGTGGGGAGTAGATAATTGTTGACGTACCTAGGTACGGAGTAGGGACGGCAGATGGAGTCGGAGGTCGGAGAGAGACATATGGTCTTGATTTAGGTTGGACTGTGCTTCACGTCATTGCAGATGCTGTTAGCTGAAATGCTCTCAGTGATTCAGCATGCAGGCCATATCAACTATGGATTGTACTAGTGTAGTGAATGACTGTACTGTACAGTCCATACGGATACCTGGGAGCAGTATGCTGTTCTTGCACGTGATTGCCAAATAGAGCCACAGATCTATTGACAATGTGTTAATATCCTGTTCTGCAATGCTTTCATTTATACTCATTAGCTCGTTGAGGAAACTTTCGTGGATTCCCTCTGCCACTCTGAGCAACCAGGGCTGTTGGGATGATGAAATGCAGACCAGGCTGCAGTTAAACTGATCAATTAGATACCAAGTCTTTCGCGTCCAATAGGTCGATGCATCTCACAGAAATGAAATGGGTAAGAACAGGAGAATTCAGGTTTGGAGAGTTACAGACGCTGCTTGGAATGGCGACACGGCTTGCTCCAGGCTGTTGGTCACACGTGCGCTTCCATCAACGGCAGTCGCGTCTCTGTTGCACCAAGCAAAGGGTTGGCCCAGTGAATGTACTCAGCAGAGCACTTGGAGCAAGCATTCAAATGACATAGGACATTACTCTCCTTTGGTCCGTTGACTTAGTAAGCCTCTGACTAGAGAGAGTGAGTCAGTTCTAAGGCTGACAAGCACCTGCCTGTACACCCCAGCTTCTTTCCTCGTTCATTCTTC